>NC_068367.1:18941719-18969219 GCF_020536995.1 Dreissena polymorpha
CACATTTCATGAAAATAGGACAATAAATGAGGCATCGAGTGTTTACAAGGTAAATATTGACGACAGACACACACTGAACAGCGATCACAAAAGATCAACATGATTACAATGAGCTAAACAGATACAACATATCAAATCAATTCTTAAAATCAGGCTTGTTATGTCGTTTTAAGATAATTAACAAGCGTGAAATAAAATTAACTTGGCATGTACATGATGCGCTACCAAGGCGATATACTATGAAGAATAAAACGTCAAACTTGGCTTTATAATAAAGAACTTCATAAACCTAGACAGTCCAAAAACGCATGACAGTGCATTCAATACACGACGATCATTTCATGTTTATGTGTCAGTTCGGTCATTTTGTTCTTAATGTACACAAATGCTTAAACAAATATAAACAAATGGGAAACAGGAATAACCCCAATCCACTCCTTCGCGCACGTTCTTAAAATTCGATGCTTACCTGACCGTACAGATTTTCCTCCATCAATCGCGACTTTAAATGAAATCCAGGTAGTTTATGCGCCTTTTATACCTATCTACATGTGCACATAACTTTGATTGCACCACGCTTATTTATAGAATGATAAGGTTGCACATGCAGATAACAACCCTGGAAATAGAACGCAGTGTATATGGCTTGACAGCGTGCTAAATGTTAACCGAAGATTGATTGTAGCTCGATTAAAGTTCACCTGATCTCAAAACTATTTATCTAGGTTGCTGTCCGATCCCTTGTTTTATGTCCATCGTCGTTAACTTCTTTCTTTAAACGACATCTGATTATTTGTCTGGGTTGATTTTTTTCCGTAACTTCAAAGAAATTATTCATGGATGTCATTTTACAGTTGTGAAAAATGACCCGGCTCGTCACCAGAAGTAACTTTCGATTTGAACGATAAAACTCTTTAACAAGATACATAGAGACTAGTATGTGAGTTTTGGATAAAGATCAAGTTTATCATACGAGACTTAGAACCCAGGTAGAGCTATTTATTCATATTATTTTCTCCCTTTTTTCATTAATAATGATCAAATATCGCATTTTTGACGATTTTGTTTTCTTTAGTCGACAGAAAAATTTGGGAAACCCAATTCTGATTTTAAAATAGCAATAGGATAAAGCTCAAGTTGATACGATCGTTGTTATACAATCGATTTTCATCTGGTAATAGGATAAATACACATCGTATACTGGTATTCTGATTTTGAAAATAAAGGTTTATCATATACGTTTCTTAACAATGAAATTGAAAACAAAGCTTTACTTATTTGTTGTTGCTGTTTTTACAGTTGTTATTCGCTTATCCACCTTATCAAATTGTGTAATGTAGTGTATCTTATAGTTATGTATTAGATTTCTAATTCGATTGTATACATTCCGAAAATCAATACACATTTAAATTCCCCTTTTCCAATACATTTTATACAAGTCAAGTATATATGCTGATATTTGCAGATTATATGTGCCCATTTGTGCACGTAGATAAAAAAAATTATATCATACCATATGGTATGTATCCTCATATCGATAATTATGTATTAAACATAAGTTTGTTCTCCACCATTGACATATGACTCAGTTGAGCTGGAATTGGATCACTGGGCCATGACGTCTATTTTAATAACTATTGAACTACACGGTGATAGGGCGATTACCACAACTATTCCGTTCACCGTCGAAATGTTATACTTGTGACAAAAGCTCCGTATCCTTCTGACGAAAAGCAACATGGCGGACGAAGCAATATAGGGTAACCTGGTGACAAAATATTTTATTAAAGACACTGCAAACCGATTGCCACTTGCGAAGCACTCCATCGAATTTCTGAATCAATATGTCATCTCTTTAAAAGTTTACAAGCCGTGAAATATTTTGCCGAAAAATGTAATAATCAGATGATTGTCGATGTGTCAGACCTGATGTGACAGACTTAAATCATTGTGTATATAAAAAGAACATGCCATACGAACCTGTTTTTTCAATATCTGTTAAAGGCCTATTTTTTTGTGAAAACATACATCACTTACATAAGTATCGATGCACCGCGCAACACTGATTATAAACACCGTATATAGATTGCGTGTCACTGAAATTCGTGGCACCGCTAACTTCTGCACATGGTTTTAAATGATGTGCTAGAACGAGCCATCGTAAGCTGAATTTATTTACGATAATATTACATTTATCAAAGGTACATGTCCCAGCATTGATCTTGAAAATGATGGCATGCTTGCACCAAAAAGGTTCACCGGGATCGATTGTCTTGCTTTCCAGTACTTGTAGGGCACATGTTTAAGTCTCAAGTTTTAATTTATTTATTGTTGTGGTAAAATACAATCATTCGGAGAAAGTCCAATTCTTGGGGATTATGGTCATTTATAACCCCCTGACTTGATACCGCGAAATTAATTGACGTGGTATCTTGCGTTATATTCCCTCTTTTCGAAAACTGTCCAATCGAAACTCCGATTGATTTCATTCCGGACATGAACTAAGCACGTTTCGGTGGAATTATCTATATATAACTTTCCAGAATTACATCGCGTCTTCTTTGTATGGCATCATTGAGGTTATCGGTGGATTGTACCACCTGACAGCATCCAGAAACAATAGCAGAGCAATATTTGTCATCGGAAACTTGTTGTTACATACCAAATGGATCAAGTTACAAACGTCATAGCATACATATGCCAAGTGTAATTTTTGAGGAAAACCTGGTAATAGCTGTGTAACTTTTTCAGTCATGTTTTCTTAACTGCTATTTTAAAATAATTTCTTTCTTGATGACCTTGCTTTTTGGTTTTTCGTTTCTGTGGAGCATTTACAAGATGTCATGAAAGGCTGGGTGGTACTGATCATTTGGTGTCTCTATGACAGACGTCGAACTGGTACATGCCGGTTGACGCTCGCCTGGGATGCGCTGCTTTCATCTTAAGCACCGGGAGGAAAATGTCTCCTTTTCTTGTTCTTTGGCTCTGGAAAACATATATTTGAACGTCCCTTCCTTCTGAAAGAAAAAATATCAGAATAAAGCGCTGCCAAAATATCATAAAGATGCGGTGCTTTTACGGACATTTTTGAGCGGTGTTCATATTTCTATGATGTCAGTGATGAGCGATGCATACTTGCTAACACGTATAAAGGTAAAAATCATAGTTATATTCAATAAAGCATGCCATTATATATTTGTAAATTGATTTTTCTACAATAAAATACCGTTTAACAAAAAAATCATTTAAAGAGTTTAAAATCTCCAAAATACGATTTTTAGCGTCATGAAAGTCACTTCTTTCACGACATGCTAAAACTGTTTTCACTAATTTGAAGTTAATAGCGACTCAGATAAACGGCAATTAGATGTAAAATGTATACCTCGTTCGATGGAACATCATTGTATTACAAACTTACCTTTTTTTTCGTTTTTTCATTGATTTCTGGACTCAACAAAAAATTTGCGACCATGTTTTTGACAGAAGGATACGGAGTGTTTGTCACAAGTATAAAATTTCGACGGAGAGCGGAATAGTTGTGGTAATCGCCCTATCACCGTGAACTAGTTATACATGTATAGGGTTGGTTCGAAGAACGTCTACCGGTGATTGTTTTGCTCAAAATATGTTTGATTATCGTACAATCATAAAACAAGCATAAACACGAAAACTATACAAATCAGGTTAGAGAATTTATATTATAAATAAAACATAATCCTTATTTTGCCTTCGTTTTTTATATCACTAAAGTAAAACAAAGGAGTTGCTTATCAAGTTGCTAAACAAGGGTCTCGACTTACATGTATTGTGCTGTTTTCAGATAAGTTTGAGACCATGAGTTGTTATTTTCACACGATTTATTATTAACTGATGTGCCTTCGGACATATTGTGGCCTTGAACTAAGCCAAGGCGTTTTTCGATCGAAATTAAATACTTTTTATATATCAGAAAGTATAAATTACTTCCGTATGGAAGGGATGAACATTGTAAAAAGGAAAATGTAATTGCATATAACTTCCCCGGGTCTTTGTGAAGTTCATTTGAATATAACATTCTTTATAAGGAAGCAAAGGGTTTCGTATACAGTGTTTTGAGGCATACATTTTTAATACTTGGACGACGAATATGTAAAAGCTTTTTGTGATAACCGATAGTTAATCGCAATAAAGGTATACTAACTTAAAACAGAAGTAAACAGTTTCTTCGAAAACCACTGTCATACAAACCTCAAGTCTATCGAAGATTAATGTTATTATGCGTCTCTAACAATAGACATTTCGTATTTTTATAGCAAAAGTTAACATTTCCCCATTAAGTCAGTATGTACGCTTGAAATGATACAAGTTTGAAGAAAGTTATTCCCCCACTTTTCTCATGCGATTAAATTGAAACTTAAGATATGTCATCGTTACTTAATCAACATGCGCAAGAAAACGTTGTTCATCCCCCGTGACGCACACACTCTCGTTTTCTTTGCATTTGAATGTAGCTGACATGTATGGCTCTGCCACGATATTCGTAACATTTAGGCTTGATTGTCGGCTAAACAAGGCTCTATTAAAATAAAATCATCCTATTAGATTTTTATGAAAATATGTCATTTAATGAACATTAACGGCAAACGACAAATACCTTACATGTGTTGTTGATTAGCCAAACAATCGTCACTGAGACAACTAATGACTCATAACTGAACTTATAACATTACACTGTGTTCATCCTTGACGTCTCGCGTTACGTATACATTTAGGTTCCCATCTAAGGTATCCCACCAATGAATATGATTTAACAATACTAATCTGCATATATGGTTAATTGACTACCAATGAAAACTACTGTGAATATGAAGAATGCAAAATGCAGTTATTCTTACATTTATCTCGGTCCAGAATATTGAACGATGTTTAGGAAAGATTAGCAACAACATGACATGTTTGCCGGAAGTCAAGATTCTACTTAAAACCCCTCTTACATCGCAATTTTCGCTTAAATCAAGGCGAAGCTGCAATATATTTCCCCTTATCTGACCGGCCGTTATTACAGGTTATTACGTGGTGAATATACCACTTCGAGTAGTGTCAGTAATTCTGTTTCTATTTGGTCTACACATTCTTATTCGTAATGCGCGTAAATTTTATTTTCATTTTCGTTCGTCGACTTTTAAATGCATCCTGATAACTCGTAAGACATGTTGTGTTTGATTATATAAGTTTCGTCAATCATAAAAATAAACATTGATTAGATCATTAGTCTTCGCCATTTTATTATAAATCATTATTCAAATAAACACTAAATTAACAGCGTATACTGGTTTATTGCATTCAGATATTTTAATAATTTCTATACAACATTAAACAAATAGGGTCTGTGTAGCTTTATTAACAGGCAAATGATATATATACTTGTTATATTGGTATAGTTTGTGAAGTGGCAAAATTTCCATTAAACAGTATACAATCGATGAACATTATACAAAGTATTGATTTACATACATTTGTTGTTTTTTTCAAATGTCAAACTATACATCTTTTTGTCGCCATTTTTAATTTTGTTATGCCGACAGACGGCCATTTTGTCAGGCCTACATCAGATACTAGTAAGTGACAGGTGACATTTGAGGTACGGAGATTCGTTTTACCCGCGACTCGTAATCTTATAACGGATTGCATTTGTGACAATAAGTTTCAGAGTACAATGTATGTCAGAAGTATTACAGAGATAGGAATGTTTAAGCTGTTTAATTACCAAATGTGACTGATAACTTCTACATTTACCTTGGTCTTTAAGGTATGAAAACAGTTGCTACTCGAGTCACCTCGTCTTATTTTAAATTACTGAATTTACGACCAATTAATTGCAGAAAAAGATGCCAGCAATGTTATGGCCAAACCTGACCTTTAACCACTTAGTGTACCTTGAAGGTATGGAGACAGGTGCCACACGCGGCACGTCGTGTTATGATGTTGAAGGTATTGCAAAATCCATCGACCTTGATATTTTCAACATAAACATTGTGACCGATATTCATCACGATTGGAAGAAAAATGTGGCCCCCAGAGCGGTACAGAGCTAAAGATTAACGAGGCAAACCAGAAACTGGTCACCGAACGACGACGGACGCCGGGCATAGGTTTATCACAATAACTTATTGCTAATATGAGCTAAATGGGATAATTGAATACTTAAGTATACTATTAGAATAAAAGAATAAAATATTATAAGAATAACAGCGCAATTTAATTTTATATTGTAGTATGATATGAAATGTTTGGAAACTGGCGACTTAAAAATATGTCATTAATATAACACAGCTGTGCTAACGTTTTGAGTAAATGCAGATACAATTTGAATAATTATGCATGTATTAGAAAGTCAACCGGTTAATGTTGAGCCCATCATGTGTTTGGCAATCATACAATCATAAACAAGACATTAACACGAACATTATTTAAACCTGGTCAGAGAATGCACATTGTAAATTACAGAAAATTTATCTCTTACCTTCGTCTGTTTATGTCCAAATTAATACACATTAAAGTGAAAACGAAGATGCTTATACCTGCTTATCGAGCCGATAAATAGGACACGAATGACATGAATTTTGCTGTTTATATAATTGTGAGACCATGAGAGTGTGTATTTAAAGCCACCCACCTTGAAATGAAGTACATGTTAATCAATACATATATATCCAATTTGAAAGTGTGCAAAATTGTCATTAAATATATAGCCTAGTAAGCAAGTAATTTAAAAAAACATTTTAATTTTAAAACCAAAAGTAGGATTTCTATATGTAAACATCCATTTCGACAAACGTGATTATATTTAAGTTTTAAAGCGCAAAAAGACGGATTGCTACCTTATAACCACCAGATATATTCTAATTAAGATAGATGAAATTAAATATATAGCCTAGTCAGCAAGTAATTTCTAATTTTCCAAACGGTACCACTTTTAAAACCGAAAGTAGGATTTTAGACGTATACGTCCATTTTCGACAAGCTCGATTTTTTTTAAAGTTTATAAGCGCAAAAGAGGCAGATTTATACCTTGTAACCACCAGATATATTCTAATTGGCATAGCTAAAATATTATTTTTATTTATACTTAAATGTACTATGCCATGTATGTTATTTCAAGGTGTGTGGCTTTAACAATATTTTAAACTGATGTGCATCGGAGCATCATATGGCTTTGAGCTACATTGTAAGCACACGCGATTTATGGCTTTGAGCTACATTGTAAGCACACGCGTTTTTCGATTGAATTTATGAGTCTCAGTTGAATGTTAAACGTCCTATTTATTTGTATGTAATGGGGGTGAATTTGCAATAAACTGTTTAGTCGTTGCTGTTATTTAAATACTTGCCGATGAATGTGTATATTTTATTTAAGTTTTCATCCACCATCACGACGTCTTCTTCGTTACTGTGTGGGTTTACAAATTAGGGCACATACCTATAGTATAGCAGTTGCACGGTACAGCCGTATTGGTCGGGTGTGTGACTGGGTGCGCTCGCGTTTCGTTTTCGCTCTATTAGCATATAGTGTTGAGTCGCATATTAAATTGCTTAAGATAATTTCTTCCCCATGAACAGACGATTTTTTGCGCCCATGCTATCTACCCTTTCTTTAAAATATAGGTTCAAACCAGTGGTAAATACTAGCAAATGGAGTTTCACTTACGCCTAACATTGATAAACTACACAATCAGTACAAGTGAAGTGTTAAGCTGATTTTTGTCTTCATCAATAAGTAAAAAGTTAGCGTTTGTCTTTGCATTATGTCCTTTTTGTTTCATGATTGCGAGATGGACAAAGAAGACGGACGGGCACACATTAAAGAGGGCCTGTTTATATTTATTGTATACTTTATAACTTTTTGTATTATATAATTATTTTTTATAACCATTGACTTCTTTTTCAACTGTATTTTGCTAATAACATATTCACAATGATTAGACCAGTACTACTTAGTTTAATGCGCATGCCAGTAACAGACAACTGCCAAATGGAAACGATTTTATGACCAATCACTGTACATCATGTTACAAGACTGATAAAATAACCCTTTATCTTTGGAATTGTATTATTTATACCATTATTTGTACCATTTGCAGCCATCAGTCTATGGTGCATAAAAAGTAAGACCACCATAGGGGATCAATGCCATTTAATGTTGTAATTGTCAACAAATTTTACATTATAAATGTGCTTATAAAAATCAAATATCAAAATTCAAACATATATTCACAAACCATTTTTTTGTCAGCAGAATATTCTTCAATAAATAAATATACTGCTTCTTGATCTACAAATAGACGATTGTTGTGTTTAGGGTCTGGCCAATTTTGTCCAGAAGATTCTTTTCAACTCAACTACTTGGAAATCTGCATCAAAGCAGTAGATCATAGCGGACGACTGAAAAATAAACATGTATGTGCGTTTAGTATAAAGAAGAGAACAAAACAGGAATAAGTATGTTCTTTATGATAACATTCTAATTCCATAACGAGAGCACCGCATAACGAGTGTCACGCTCGGCTACTGGTGCCGTTTTGAATAAATGGAAACTTGTCAGAATATATTTTTTAGGTCACAGTGACCTTGACCTTTGACCTAGTGACCCAAAAATGGGTGTTGCATGTATTACTTACCAAGGTGCAGCTACATATAAAGTTTCAAAAGTGTAGGTTGAAGCACTTTGATTTTAGGGCCAATGTTTAAAACCTTTAAATGTTAAGGTTTAAGCACAACGCTGACGGCAGACGGCGGACAACGAGCTGGCTATGACAATACCTCGGGTTTTCTCCGAAAATAGCCGAGCAAAAAATCAGATCAAACTCGTTCGTTGATAGAACAATTAAATTATTATGTAATACAAAATAAAATAATGTACACAATGATAAAAACCGTAGAAATTAATATTGTTGTTTGATAAAGATTCTTTCGAAAATTTTATTTACAGTTAAGAGAATCTTTCCAAGCAACAGAACATATTTATAGGTTAATACCTCCAATTTTGAGGGCCAGAAGTGATAATCGGCCCGCAGAGTAAATAATCACCCAAAGGCCGTAGGCCTAAGGGCGATTATTCACTCCAGGGCTTATTATCGGCCTTCGGGGCGATTATTCACTCTGCGGACCGATTAGTACTTCTGGCCCTTAAGCAACGATAGTATTTATGTCTTTAATACTTAATCCCCGTTAACTGTACTATTTATTACAGAACCAGCTTCTAAAGATAAGAACAATTGATAACACGATAAGATAAAACTATTATCAGCGTAAGAAACAATAAGATATGAGAAAGGATTAGCGTGAGAAATGATACAATAAGAATAATGATCAGTGTGAGACACGATAAGATAAGAACAATGATCAGCGTGAGACTAGATAAGATAAGAACAATGATCAGCATGAGACAAGATAAGATAAGTACAATGATCAGCCTGAGACATGATAAAATAAGAACAATTATCAGCATGAGACATGATAAGATAAGACCAGTTATCAGCGTCAGACAAGATAAGAACGATGATCAGCATGAGACATGATAAGAACATGATCAGCGTGAGACAAGATAAGAAAAATTATCAGCGTGAGACATGATAAGATAAGAACAATGATCAATCAGCGTGAGACATTATACGATGAGAACAATTATCAGTGTGTGATAGATAAGATAAGAACAATGATCTGCATAACACACGATACGATAAGAACTATGATTATAAGTGTAAGACATGAAAAGATCAGAAAAAGATCAGTGTGAGACATGATAAGAAAATATTAATAATCAGAATGAGACATGATAAGATAAAAACTAGTATCAGCTTCAGACAAGATAAGAACACATATCAGCATGAGACATGATAAGATAAGAACAATTAACAGTATGAAACAGGATAAGATAGTAACAGTGATCAGCGTGAGACAAGATCAGAACAATTATAAGCATGAGACATGATAACATAAGAACAATGATCAGCGTGAGACATGATAAGAAAAGAACAATTATCAGCATGAGGCATGACAAGATAAGAACAATGCTCAGCCTGAGACAAGATAAGAACAATTATCAACATGAGATATGATAAGATATGAACCGATATCAGCATTCTACATGATAAGAACAATGATAAGCGTGAGACAAGATCTGAACAATGATCAGCGTGAGACATGATAAGAAAAATGATCAGCGTGCGACAAGATAAGAACAATGATCAGCACGAGACATGATAAGTACAATGATCAAGGTGAGACATGATAGGAACACACAATTACCTTTATCATCCACGACCACAAGTTTTTTAAGGTAAGTAGTGCTACAGGAATGGTCATTGATTCAATTTCCAGGCCTCATCATCATCACTAAGAGAAAGGCCATGTTCTGTAAAAAGGGCATTGAACAAAAATGCTAATTAAGCATTTACAAACACCTGGCAGTTTAATAGTTCAAGATAACAACGGCTTCTGAGTTTGATGGCAGTTGGAACTGGTTGGTTTTGAAACCTTGTATTGAAAAAAAGAAACACATTTGTAATGCACATATTTGTATGAAGCTCATGTAATGATAATTTTCTAAAATGGCACTTTAAATATCTCTAAACACATTCAAAGATTTTTTAAATACATGAATTGCATGAATGTTTTTTTACACTTAAATGATTTATGCTCAAATTCAATGAAATGATAAATGCTTTTTTTTGTATTTGTTAACATTGTACCTTCCAAATTTCAAACATATGCAGATGAGGATGTATTTGCCTCAACCGCAAGCATGTGAGGCACATAGTCTCCCATGAACAGCAATCAAAACACATGTACAGCTTATCTGTGGTGAGACGACAATCAACACATTGTCGCTTATTTGGTGTCTTGTCTGCATTTGTACATAAGCAGAAGAAAAAAATTGAGATATACTTTTCCATTCTTCAAGACATTTGGCCATTTTTAGGATCGTATCGTCTATTTCCATCTGTAATGCAAACATATCTTTCTTTAATTATTTGAGGAGTTTTGAGTTGACAGTAAATATTATCGATTATAGACCAATAAGTAGACCTCAATTATTGCATTCTCAGATATTCCAAGGCTTTTTTCATGATTTTGTGAAACGGCCCTGGCCCCCTAACTTTTGGAGAAATAAAATGAGTCGCAAACTTTTTTTAAATTTTGAAAAAAGAGTCGCAAAACTTCTGAAATTAAAAAAAACGAGTCGTGAACTTGTAAACATATTGAAATTCAGTTGGTTAAGTATTAGTATAGGAAAAGCATATTTACAGCAATATTTTTCCTTCTTTATAAAGTACCGGAAAACTGCACTTTCCCAATTAGGAAACAACAAATGTGTTTGTCAGAAACACAATGCCCCTACTGCGCCGCTTTGAATTATTTTTATTTATAATATCCCTTTATAAAATATTACCTCCCTTGCGAAAAAGATCTGGACCTGCTAGGGCTGTAACGAATACTTAGGAGACAAATACGATACGTATCACGAATACAGGGTGGCGAATACGAATATTTATTCGCGAATATGAATTTAAATGAACAAAAGTAATACTGACAACTTGACATGACATTATATAGTATGAAACTATGATAATTTGTCAATTTGATTAATTGAGTATCATTGCATAGTGAAAATATGCAATACAATACTTTGAAATAACAAAACACTGACCAGAACTGCTTAAACTTTTAACACAGTTTTACAAAAACACTACTAGTACCAATAAAATCCTTGAGTAGAACAATTAAGGAACTTGACATGCTAGGTTCCATGTTTGTTGGTTAGTTGCACAATCATTGTCGTAAAGATAAACAAAAAAGAAATTCCATCTGCTAATCCTTTGTGTGTATGTTTGAGCATCAAATCACACGTATTTACCTAAATAAACATTAAACAACTATCGAAAGATTTTTCAATTCAATGTCGTAATTATTTAACCGGTGCCCACCATTTTTGTTGATAATATCACTGTGTAACATAGCGAGTGCGGTAAACATGATAAAAAACGCCGGAATAGGGAGAAGAACATTTAAATATAGGGGTTTATTGTATGAACCTTCATTTGTAAGGTAATATACGATGATTAAACTTTCAAACTCGAAACCATATTGTTTGTATTCGTCAAATATTCGGTTCGGGAGGTGGCGAATAACGAATACGATTCGTCCACAGCCGTATTCGAGTAAATCGAATATTCGAATGTATCGTTACATCCCTAGTACCTGCCAAATGATATAAAATAGAAATTATCTCCCTTTAACGCTTGCTACTGCCCTTGGATTTAGTTTTTTGACCTATCACCTTGAAGGATGACCTTGACATTGACCTTTAACAACTCAAAATGTGCAGCTCCATGAGATACACATGCATGCCAAATATCAAGTTGATATCTTCAATTTTGCAATAGTTATCGCAAAACTTTAACCAAGATTACAGTTTTGGGACAGAATGACAGACAGACTGACAGACAGACAGGCCAAAAACAATATACCCCCGTTCTATAGATCCGGGACATAAAAACTACAAATTTCTAGATATAATATTGACAACTTGACAACACTTAGCTATCAATTTAAAAGTATTTAGGAGCAGAAATATCAAATACACCAATTTCCCAATATGAAGACTTCATGACGCAAAATTTCCCAACTACAGGGTTTTTCGTGCACAATTTTCCCAAATGGGCCAGTATTTTTCCCAATTGGGCATACAAAATTACTGGTTTAATACGTGCATGATATTAAAAATGTCTTAAAACAATTCATTTAAATCATATTTTCATAGTTTTGACACTTTGTTTCAACAAATAACCACTTACATTTAGATCAACAATATTCTGACTGGTAAACTCTATATAAAACCATAGAAAAGCCTACCCCCTGTCAATATCTTGTCTTGCTTATGTAAAATATTAAATCAAATTGTAAATTTGAATTGTGAAATCGCCATTTTTGACGGTTTTAAGCACAAAAAGTCTTATTTTCACAGGAATAAAATGTCTGTTTTGGTCAATTATTGTGGCCTTGCTAGATTTGTGAAATGTCCATGTCAAAATTGTGAAATGGCCGTTCACGGCCATTCTCTCAGAAAAAAACAAGGGATGTGTTAAGTTTGTCAGAAACACAATGCCCCCTACTGCGCCACTTTGAAGCCATATATTTGACCTTTGACCTTGAAGGATGACCTTGACCTTTCACCACTCATAATGTGCAGCTCCATGAGATGCACATGCATGCCAAATATCAAGTTGCTATCTTCAATAGTGCAACAGTTATGGCCAAGTTTAAGTTTAGTGACAGACACACAGACAGACAGGCCAAAAACAACAATATACCCCGATCATTTGATCCGGGGGGTCATCAAAAAGCACTGTATTCTTTTATGCCATATAACACAGTGTCTTGAGGAACATTTAGTGGTGTAGAATTTTTATGCACAACTACCTGACTGTTGAGTTGTTCATGCTGGACAAGTGTACTTTTCAATCCTGTATAGGACAATTAAAGAAATAAGGCCATAACAACTAAAATTCACTTTTCAACTTTGGCAATATAATGCTTCATGCATTCCAGAACTTAGTCTAAACATCCCAATTATACCCCCCCCCCCCTGTCAAATCAAACTTAACAGCTGTCTAGAGCCGGCCCTGGAGGCTGGAATAAATCTCAATGCACCATTTAGGTTGTTGTTTACTTACCAAATGTAGCCAAAGAATCCACGTTTGAAACTGAACTGCTACCCGTACTATCCGCCGGCTTTTCCCCTTGCACACAGTTTGGATAGAATGAAGATATTGTTTCCGGATCATTGGCATGATGTTAATTTAGACTGATCACTTTATTATCCTTAACTATGTTTATTCTAAAGGAAACGTTTCTTCCGCGAACGCCGGTACGTCAGCATTATCAGACGATTGACTCTATAAGCGCCTTTCAAAAAGGTTCAATTTGCGGCTAGATAAGACTTGAAGTAAAGCTGATGCGCAATCGAAACACACGAAAAGCTTTTAAACGCTTATCACTGCGCAGACAAATTTAATAAAAAATAATATAATTTATAAAAAAGAACAGCGATATCTCGAAAAAAAATATTCATAATACTACATACGTAACAACATAAAACCTTGATAGTTGTTAAGATAGGCCGCCGAAAAAAAGCTAACAGAACGAGTACCAAAAAGAGAACAATTTTTTGAATATGGTAACAAGAGTATGTTAACTATACAATGGCCTTGTTGCGCACCATTGTCTCTGATGTGTCGGTACTCAGGGTGCAGGATCACGTGGCTTTGTTGGGTTCCCAATTAAACGTTAATGGAAGTAAACACACCGGTAAGTGCTGCTTTTCCCCAAATTACTTTTTGAAACAATGTTTCGTAAGAATTTCAACTAGTGAATAAAATACAGAGTGTTATGCTGCTTATGGCAATGTGTAATAAATCAAAATTATTTTATTTGATATGCATATGTTTTTGTTCAAAAAGTCTATGTGCGATGCACGTTTGTGCTTTACGCAACGTGAAATTGTGTCACCAATTTCAGATGTATACACGGATTTTTTGTTTAAACCGTAAGATACCTTAAGATATCGACACAAACTGCAAGAAAAGCTGGTTTTTATGCGATAACAGTTTTTTCTAATGTATTTCATAACTTGAGATATTTGCAAAATTAAAGTCCTTCACGGTGTGTTTAATTTTGTCCAGCCCGTGTGAAAACCCCGTTGATTCTACACCCTGGTAATTAAATTTAACATGGATTTACGACTCGCATGATTAATTTAAATAGTGCACGGGCAGCTCACACCAGAGTCATATCTCTGACATATGCAATGTTAACAATTTTAAACTACAACTAAAAAGATCATAGCTGCAACGCAATAACACATCCTGGATCCACCCTTAGCCATTTAAGGAAAATTGGCCCGCTCTCCACCTGGCATGTTTTTTTGACAAACCGAACAAAGGTGGTGATGATTATGGCGACGATTATGACGATGGTATTACTGCTGTACATGTGATGATGCAAATCAGAAAAAAATGCTCAACACAAAAATCTTCTATAATATAAAAAAACAAAACAACGCTTATTTCTTATTTTTGTAATAAAACAACCGATAATTATAAATTAAAATAAAAAAATAAATAAATAACGAGATTTATGCGAAAAAAAGACGAGTTAAACATTAACAATAATAATCAAGTACAAAGTATACAAATACAGACAAAATAGAATACTAGCAAACACATGTACATGATTGATAAACAAATAAACAATAATCGTCATGGATTAATACACGACAGTGGTCAGCACAAATATGTTATTGTACGAACTTCTGTTTTAAAGAAGAACATCAATTAATTTCTTTAAAACGTGAATATTCAAATCAAAATTTCGGATTCAAATATTCCGCTTCTTTTCGAGTATTGGAATATTCGTTCCCATCTAAAAATAACTTGTCTGCTTTTCGTTTTAAGGCGTTATTGAATGTACGTAGTTGATTATCAAACATTTGTAAGCCTGTGCGTGTATGTTATTATGTAATGCTCATGCATACCCTTGAAATCCTAAAATAAGACTTAAGCCCCGCGTTTTCTTTCGGTTAAAATGTCTGGGCCTTATTGACACGCCACATCTGGTTTAACAACGAATGGTTAAGCTGCAGAAATGTTCATATATACATGTATCCAATATCACATAAAAACGAAACACTAAATTTGCCAAGGTAATCTCTGAAAAGGGAGGCTACCAATCAAGCTGCATATCGGCTTTACTCCAGACGTTTTTGCCTCCCCTCTTGAAGAACATTTTCTCATCGAAGCCGCTGAAATTAAGCGCATTATCTACGCCTACGTCGAGCAAAGATCTCGACGGTTCTTTTGCACCCTTCGTACAGTCCAAAAACCGCATCTGTGGAAAAAAAGAAGCGAGACTCACTTAATGAAAACGGGGTTAAATGCATATGCGTAAAGTGTCGTCACATTAAAAAGTGTCGTCTCTTATAAGCATGTACATTTCACTCGGTGTTTCGTTGAGACGCATGTACACTATTTTGATTTTATAACGCGTCATTTGGTTGGCAGTTCTAATAGCCAGCATTGTGTTGGCCAATGATATGGCGTTTTACAACCGAGCATTCGGTCGACAAAAATGGCAGCAAAACATAGACATGTAGCGAGAAAGTCGAAGTAAATTGAATATTAAAGTTATTAGCCGATCAGGAGATCGGTAAGTTTTGTAATCACGTTGCTTTAAATGTCTGTTAACGAATCCAGTTGCATTAGTTCGGCAACTGCATGGAAACATGTATACTCTCAATGAAAACGGTCACGTCCCGTGGTCCACAATCTTTCAGCAATAGGCATATAGTGCGTTTCATACGTTGTGTATATATAATACCTATACGAGGGGTATTTTTTACACTGTGTATTTGTGTCAATATTCGTTGTTGAAAAGTCAAACCATACACAAAAGGTGTACATTTAACAATATGGAACCCCTGTGGTAAGCTCGGGGTGGGCGGGGGTAGGGTCCGGGGGGGGGAGTTTATGATACTGCTGTCTGTGCGTAAAGGATGTCGGCCTGTACCATATCAGGTTACTCTGTATACATTTACTAGAAGTCTATTTTGTAAAAAAAAACTCGTAGGCGAGTCGTTTCGTCGTGTGTGGTGTTTAACCCTTCAAAAGAACAAAAAACGTGTCTCTCGTGTCTCTATGATGTATACAAAAAACTTAACTTACACGGATCAACTTGACTTGTGTTAAACTTACATATTCGTCGAGGATCAGGTACGAATTCTGCATCTGAAACAAAAACATATACATGTAAATATATTAGCAAAAGCCGAAGAGAGTGTAAACTAATGTTAAGGAATAACGTAAAGTAGTGCAACGCTCAATGTTATCAAATATCGTCGGCATCACTGTTAATACGGGCTCTGTAAGCTCGAATCCCAGTCCGACCACATTACTTGTAAGGGGATTTGTATTGAGCAAATTTTACGGTCGCCACCCCCTTCCTCTGATTTAAGGCAGGCAGTTGTCAGTAACTGTTACTCTGGTTGCAGGATCACGTGACTTTGTGGGGATCCCCCTTTCAACTTAAACGGGTGTATACATGACGGTAAGAGGTTCTTTATTTCAAATAACTTTTTAAAATTATTTTTCTTAAGAATTTCAACTAAGACAGATTTGTATGCTGCTTATGGCAATGTGAAATAGATCGGAATGCTTATATTTAATAAGCCTGTGTTCTCATTAAAAAATCCGGTATCCACTGCATTTATTGTGAACGTTTATGCTTTTCGCAATGTAAAAGTGTGTCAACGATTTCAGACGTATTACATGATATATCCCTATACCTAAAGATATCGGCACAAACTGCAAGAAAAACTGTCTTGTATGCACTAAAGAATTTTCCAAATGTATTTTAAAAAAACTTGAGATATTTGCAAAAATAAAGTTTTTCACATTGTGTTTACATTCTGTCAAGCCCGTGTGTAAACCTGGAAAACCCCGTTGATTCTACACCCTGATACTGGTTAACCACTTAAATCAGCTAATGTGTTCATGAAACGTGTAGGTTCGGGCAGCCGAACGCGGACAGGCGAAAAGACAAATAAAAACCAATCAAACAAACACACGCACCTTTTCGTTAGATTCCGGCACCAGGCATTCGACATCATTGTGCCTTCGGAGAAATTCGTCAAACTCAGCATTGGTGATGACAAAGGATTCTGCCCGTCTCAGTGCATCCGGACCGGTGTTTTCGCCGTCTATCAGGAGGCACTGAAATACCTGGGGAATACGACAACGACATAATTAGTCTTAATTCTATCGCTTAATCACATTTATTGCTAAGATTCAGGACCAGTTAACGTTAAGATTCAGCAACAAGTTATGTTAAAGAAGAAAGTTAAATATTGTTTTTTCCTAGCAACCCATGTGTAAACAGGAAAAGGTAGCATTAACAAAAGGCATACTTTTTTGTATGTTTTATATTAAGCAGACACCGCATTCCTACTTTCAGAAACCTTACTCGTGACATATGATAAGCAAAGTGAGGTCTGGTTAACATGCATGGTATTTCATACAGTATGTTTATTTTTTCTCTAACTATTGCGCGGAAACCCGGCGCGGAACCTGTGTTCTTTATCTATTTTATGGATGGTGACATAGACTATGACCCCACCCAACTTAAAAACCCAATCTCAAGTGAGGTCTTTAAACGTTATCATTAAATTACAGATGTAATTTACTGGAAATACCTAGGTATGTATTAAGTCTAATATTTAGCGGAAATCATATATTATTTTCAGATAGATAACATTGATACCTATTTACCCATTATATAATCGGAAGCACGGTATTGAGATAAGTTTTGTGTAAACATCATAGCAACTCAAGTTATCTCACATACGCTACGCTTCTTGAGGTAGTGATAACAAAAACAATGGAGTGGCCTTGGACGAAGTCTAGACACACAAATAAATGTTCATAAAATACCCCACTTCGTTATCAAGGTTTTAAGCAGAAAGCCAACTCAAACCACATGTCACCTGTTGCATGTTCTGTGCAAACCTACTGTAGCGTAATGCGGTGGAATTATAACGCACACAACTCGAAGCTTTTAAAGCTCAAACAATTTTCTAATCAACAAGATACCATATTGGTCCGCTTGACAACACGACATTGCGAATTATGCATCCCCGGTAGTCTGGCGTTTACCGTCTCTCTTAATACAAAATGTACCTATCTGAATATACATTTAAACACCAGACGACAGTAGGTCATAAACATTGTAAAATGCGTAAATTTAACAAGGATTGTTCAGATAATTAAACATAAGGTGTAATAAATAAATGTCACTACGCTAAGCTACCTTCCATCTGCACGGGTTCAGCTGCATGATTTCCTCCACCATGTTCTCATCCTTGTTGTGCGTGTTCACAACTGTGTTCAGTTTGAATGCCACCTGCACAAACAGAATTATAAAGAAGTCCGTAAAGATTGGAGATTTTGAAACGTGTTCACAACTGTGTTCAGTTTGAATGCAACCTGCACAAACAGAATTATAAAGAAGTCCGTAAAGATTGGAGATTTTGAAACGTGTTTACAACTGTTTTCAGTTTGAATGCCACCTGCAAATACATTATTATAAAGGCGTCCGTAAATATTGGAGAATATGAAACGTTTTAACGACTGTGTTCAGTTTGAATGCCTCCTGCAAATACATCATTATAAAGACGTCCGTAAAGATTGGAGATTTTGAAACGTTTAAGCAACTGTATTCAGTTTGAATGCCACCTGCACAAACATTCTAATAACGACAAACGCAAAGATTGGAGATTGTGAATGCACATATGTACATAATCGGTTGATAATTTTCTTAATTCTTAAATGTTGAGTAAGAAATGCGCGATTTTTATCTTTCTGTTTTGATAACCTATGCGAAGATTGGAGATTTTTAATTCATATATGCAAGTAATCGGTCCGTAGTCTACGTTCATTACATGTCCGATAATTTTCAGCCAAACTGAGTAAGATATACACGAGTTTAATCTTTCTGTTTTGATAGTCACACTTAATTAAAAGGTGAGTAGCATTAAAGTGACCCTTATCAGTTGATATCAATTCACATATACAATTATTTTAAATAATGTGTTTTTCGAATAAACAAAATCACGATGCCCTTCACTTTAACTGTATTAATTGAGGTAGCTCTAGCTTCAACATCGTTGGCCTCGATCTCGATAATTTGTATCAAGGGAGGCATCTACTACATAATTCGATGTCGATAATGTGAAAAGGGTATTGTACCTTACACTCGGCGCAAAGTCTTTAGACTTATCGGATGATTATTTATATACAAATGCATGATATTAAAACCAGCGCATTACCATCGTACAGATCCGAGGCCATTAATATATCGTTGCGAATAAGCAATGAATGATCTTAAAACCAACGCATGACCAGATAGGAGGCTTGTCCTTAACCCTTTGCATGCTGGGAAATTTGTCGTCTACTAAAATGTCGTCTGCTGAATTTCTAAAATTAGCATTTTCTTCGATTTTTTTCAAAGAATACTATCAGAATAGCAAACATTTTGGATCCTGATGAGACGCCACGTTGTGTGGCGTCTCATCTGGATCCAAACTATTGCAAACGCCTTCAAAATTCGGTTCCAGCACTGAAAGAGTTAAGCGGCGCACAGCCTTTGAACAGATCGGAGCTTACGAAATAACCATGGCTTATCATTTAAAGGGACCTTTCACGTTTTGGTAAAATGACAAAATAAAACTAAATGTTTCCGATTCGCAAATTTATGTTGTAGTTATAATATTTGTGAGGAAACTGTAATATTGAACATTTACCATGCTCTAAAATATCCATTATAGGCATCTTTTAAAAACCTGAAAATTATAAAGCGTTGCAACGCGAAACGATTGAATACTTTGGAGAGTTCTGTTGTTGTCATTATATTTTGTTACATAACGAGGATTGCTTATACAAAGTATAAATTACATCCCTCATTGTATGAGCACGGATTGCGATTGGTCTTAGCGCTAGACTTTTACTCCAGGGGTCAGTTGTTTGAGTCCAGTTCAGGGTTACTTTGTTTCCTTCTTTCATTTTATTCTTGTTTTTTACTAGGGCTTTTTAGATCCAATGTTTACATTTATCAATATAAAGCATTTAATGACAAACTTCAATACATGCCAAAATCTGTAAAAAGGCAATTTAACAATTACTTATCGGCAGTGAATAGCCTTAAAACCAAGGCATAACTAGTGGGAGCAGTGGTCTAATGGTAGGATGCTGGCTTAGAGATCGAGAGGTCCCGGGTTCGAATCCCGCCCTGACCACTGGAATTTCCTTGAGCAAGAAATTTATCCCACATCTGCTCCTCTCCACCCAGGTGTATAAATGATGGACCTGTGAGGGAAATAAGCCAATGTGCCGTGGCTGCATACTGCGCCAAGATGTTAACGGACGACTCGTGACTCAGTGATCAGGGAAAAACATGTAAAGCGCCTTTGAACGCGAGTATGAAAAGGGCGCTATATAAATGTGGTATAAAAAAAATAAAAAAATAAATAAACTTCGCAGAGATCGGAGGATTATCTGTAAATTATTGATTATAATAAATGCATACCCTTCCTTATAATCAGCGCACATATCCAAAACGTATCAATACATTATTGTTTATCATATGTACATTCCGTTAAAATCGGTGAACAGTCTTCGTACAGATCGAAGAGTTATCGATACATTATTGTTTATCACCAGTGTATATTACCTTATAATCGGCGGACAGTATTCGCAAAAATCGAAGGGCTTATCAATAAATCGTTCCTAATCAGCGGTATATAACCTTCTCCTCGGAACACAGCCTTTGCAATCTCATGGAACGGTTGTCAATAGAGCATTTCTTATCAACTGTGAATTGGCTTCTAGATCGAAGGCTTATCGATAAATTAGTATCATAAGTGCGTAACTTTACAATCGGCGCAAAGTCTTTGCATATATCGAATGCTTATCGATACATTATTGTTTATCATCAGTGTATTACCTTATAATCGGCGCACAGTCTTCGCATGCTTATCGATAAATTATTGTTTATCATCAGTGTATTACCTTATAATCGGCACACAGTCTTCGCATGCTTATCGATAAATTATTGTTTATCATCAGTGTATTACCTTATAATCGGCGCACAGTCTTCGCATGCTTATCGATAAATTATTGTTTATCATCAGTGTATTACCTTATAATCGGCGCAAAGTCTCCGCATGCTTATCGATAAATTATTGTTTATCATTAGTGTATTACCTTATAATCGGTGCACCGTCTTCGGATGCTTATCGATAAATTATTGTTTATCATCAGTGTTTTACCTTATAATCGGTGCACAGTCTCCGCAGGCTTATCGATAAATTATTGCTGTTAATCAGTGTATTACCTTATAATCGGCGCACAGTCTTCGCATGCTTATCGATAAATTATTGTTTATCATCAGTGTTTTACCTTATAATCGGTGCACAGTCTCCGCAGGCTTATCGATAAATTATTGTTGTTAATCAGTGTATTACCTTATAATCAGCGCAAAGTCTCCGCACGGATCGAAGGCTAATCAGATGACTTTTCTGTCCTTGCTGTCGACCGATCTTCTCATTTGTATCGGCATCAAAGCTGTTGCACGAAACAGCCAAAATGTCCAAAAACTCACCTGAAGAGATATTTTGCGGGAATTTGATACGAGTCTCGCTCTAGGAAAACGGAGCTTAATGCATGTGCGTTAAGTGTCGTCCCAGACTAAACTGGATTTGCGCTAAGAAGAAACTTCATTGAAACGAAAAATACCACAAAAGCGGAAAGTTTCGTCCCTGATTAGCCTGTGTGGACTACATTTACCTGTGTGGACTACATTTACCCACGTTTTCATAGAGCAAGGCTCATATTAATCCTTTGCATGCTGGGAAATTTTTCGTCTGCTAAAATGTTGTCTGCTGAATTTCTAAAATAAGCATTTTCTTCGATTTTTTTTCAAAGAATACTATCAGAATAGCAAACAGTTTTGATCCTGATGAGACGCCACATTATGTGGCGTCTCATCTGGATCCAAACTGTTTGCAAAGGCCTTCAAAATTCGGTTCCAGCACTGAAAGAGTTAAGGACAGCTTTTAGAAGCGTTCTAACAGACTACTTCATAAAACGTTCAAATAAAAGAAAAAGGTGTCACTTATCTGTTCCCACAAACTTTTTCTCAAGTTCTTTTGCCTTACTTTTACGACATATTTTTTGTGAACTAGACTAAGATATAGCTCACATAATGGTGACGCGTTCAATACTACTCTAATGGCAAATTCGTGTTTTGCAAAAAAGAAAAAAAATGTTTCCACTAACATCGACACAATTTTGAGAAAGGTATCGGTCGGCTGAACATGTTTTCTTCGTTTACGTTCTAAATAATTCCCAGTTTAATAAGAATATACATAGACTTGCAGAAATCATCGCTATTTAACACTATTTTGTATTTTTAATAGTCTTAAGTTAGTTAGCTTCAGTTAATTTCAAGTTAATTTAGTTAATATGATCATATAAAGCAAACTTGATCGCAAAATTTAAAGTTATTTACCCGGTAGGAAATTAAGCAAAAATGACCGAAGTCTCAACCTGGTTTAGGACAGGAAAATTACGGGTCGGCACGTGATAAGTAGGGTTGGTTGGGTAAGAAATTACGGGTCGGCACGTGATAAGTAGGGTCGGTTGGGTAAGAAATTACGGGTCGGCACGTGATAAGTAGGGTCGGTTGGGTAAGAAATTACGGGTCGGCACGTGATAAGTAGGGTCGGTTGGGTAAGAAATTACGGGTCGGCACGTGATAAGTAGGGTCGGTTGGGTAAGAAATTACGGGTCGGCACGTGATAAGTAGGGTCGGTTGGGTAAGAAATAACGGGTCGGCACGTGATAAGTAGGGTCGGTTGGGTAAGAAATTACGGGTCGGCTAGTGATAAGTAGGGTCGGTTGGGTAAGAAATTACGGGTCGGCACGTGATAAGTAGGGTCGGTTGGGTTAGCGGAAACCAACAACTTGTTTATGCATTAAGGCTTACATTGCGATAAGGCCTACTATCGGAATGGTATGAATTACTATTGTTTGGCCTTGGGTTGTTTACAAATCCGATATGGATACTACTGAATGATAAACCGTTATTGTTTACATGTTGTTAAAGCATGTCAAGACGGCGTGCTTCGAGTTATTTGTAAAGTACGTTAAATAGGCCATTACTTTAATTGTACCAAAGTTTCCATGCCCGGAATACGATCTACCGTCAAGGTCATCGTGGTTACACGTTAAACATTATAGCTCCGCTATAATGGTTGTAAGAAGCGATATTATTAAACCGCTTTTATAATAAAATTTCCAAAACTTTTAAGAATAAACCTTAGTCTGTTCTTTTTATCGTTCACATGGTTAAGAATATTGTGTTTGTATACGAACAATATAAATCAAGTGCAATTTTTACTGCATATTCCATGATCGCTAAATATTCTATTTTTATTTAAAAAAAAATATTTTAGTTTAATAAATAATTGATCTAGTGTGATATGTTATGAGATGTTATGATTTCAAATGGCGTATTTTTACCGCACTTAATTGATTCATTTAAGGTTAAGAGCATGAAACAATTATGTACATTAATATGGGGACGATCGCAAAGTATTAAATACAATGTCGAAGGAATATTCCACATTTACAAAAAATACATAAATAGGTATCATCATTTTGAAAGCATACGCGTCAACGTAACACAATTCCCAGTATGCCTATTTGGTTCTCTGAAAAGACAAGAAGTAAAGAGATAACTATTTTCAGAAAATGTTTTTTAACATCGTGACGAGCATAAACAATCAACCAGAATATCAAATTTACTTGTTTTCAAAAAAATGATATGAATACGTATTGTTCTTGCCCGAATGATTTCTGCTTATTTTTCAAGAGACACATTAATAATCCATGCTATTCATTATTTGAAATAAGCGAAGCTGATACGTTGACGACCTCATTGAAACAACTAAGGACATAATCTTGAATGAAACCAAATCATGCGAATGAAACCACAACAAGCGATTAAATTTAAATATATAGATATATAATGATTTGCAAAATGTTATAAATGTAATACAATCGTTGACTTTGCTTGCCATGATGATAAGTTAAGTAATATTAAACATTGATATCGCTATTTCAAGACTGCTGATAAAATGTAGGTTACAGGTGGGCTAAACACACACTATGTAGATATCATATAACTAACAAGATATGTGTTTGTCAGAACCACATGCTCCCTACTGCGCCGCTTTGAAGCCATATATTTGACCCTTGACTTTGAAGGATGACCTTGACCTTTCACCACTCAAAATGTACAGCTCCATGAGATACACATGAATGCAAAATATCAAGTTTCTATCTTCAATAATGCAAAAGTTATTGCAAAACTGTAACCTTGTTATTGCAAAATTTTAACCAAGGTTAAAGTTTTGGGACACACACATACAACGACAGACAGACAGACAGGCCAAAAAACAATATACCCCCTCTTCTTCAAAGAATAGGACATACAAACTAAAACTAAATGTAGCAACAACACTGACATATGACCCGTATTAGATAACACGTTTATATATGACGAACTGCGAGTCACATTATCTTGACGCGATGAGTAAAATTTATTTACGTAATCACATGTGCAAGTATTTAGTGTGTATTGCACATCTTCGCTTCATTGTGATGATGTATTTGAAGAATGAATTCAAACGCTAAAAATATGGAAGTAGTATTGGTAGTAAGCTCCATAATCAATCAACATTGTATGCGGGGCGACCGACCAACAGAGAGATTATATGAGCCGCGTTCTGGGAAAACTGGGCTTAATGCATGTGCGTAAAGTGTCGTCCCAGATTATCACGTGAAGTCTGCACAGACTAATCGTGTATGACAATTTTCGCTTGTATTGTATTATTCGTGTACAATATGTCCCTTCTTCTTAGCGAACATCCAGTTTAGGCGGAAATAGTCGTCGCTGATAAGCCTGTGCGGACTACACAGGCTAATCCGGAACGACGCTTTACGCACATGCATTAAGCCAGGTTTTCCCAAGAACGCGGCTCATGAGGGCGTATGATAGCACTCACCGTACTGCTCGAACCACCGCTCCGAGACGAGACTTCCGTTACTGACGATGCTGACGCTCTCGACGCCCAGCGTCTGTTTGCAGAACTTGACCAGCTCCCCGACGAACGCTCCCTTCTTCACTATAAACGGTTCGCCACCGGAGAAGTTGATTTTCTTCATGCCTGAAACAATGAAAACAAACAGGGCCTGGTTGCCATAAACTATAATGGATCAAGTCATTTGTGTGATTTAAAATGTTAAGCATTTGGTATATGTGTTAATTGTGAATAAATGTGTAAGCTCGAATAGTTTGATAGTAAGATTGATCTTAAAATTAAGCTTGTTTGGGTCTGAAGTTAACGGTGTTAAGTTTTGAGCAACCGGTCTCAGAATTACCTGATTGTGATTTGAAACTTCGTTTATATGCATTTTTACACACATATATATACATATATATACGAGCCTCGCTCTGTGAAAAGGGGGTTTAATGATTGTGCGTAAAGTGTTGTCCCAGATTAGAATGTGCAACTTGCACAGGCTTATCAGGGACGACACTTTTCGCTTTTATCGTATTTTTCGTTTCAATGTCAACCCTTCCATTTTAGGCGGTAAGTGTCGTCCCTGATTAGACTGTGCATTTCGCACTGCACAGGCTATTCTGGGACGACACTTTACGCACATGCATTAACCCCCTTTTCACAGAGCGAGGCTTATGTATTTTTTGATGATTCATTAAATCCGGTTGAATGGTGAGATGTATACATACGAGATTTTCGAAGTTTAAATCTCAACAAACAAACACGCATTGAGGTAATATTCTCACAACCATAAAGTAACAAATAAAAGAAAACATCATACATACATAACGAATGCACTCTTCAAATATGAGTCCGGTCGATTTTAATGAATTCAATAATTTACTTCCTTTGTATTTTATGAAATTTTAGATACTCCAAATAAATCTCAGTGTCTTAAAGATTATATTTTCTTAACTCAACAGAAGATAGCTGTATGTTCCTAAACAAGTCATTTTTGATGACGAATCGCGTGAAACAACTATTTTAATAGAACCTCAATCTGGGAAAACTGGGCTCAGCTTTAAGTGTTATTCCAAATTAGCCTGTGCAGTCCGTACAGGCTAATCCGGGACGAAACGTTTCGTTTGAATGGATTTTTGTTTAGAAGAGACTTTCTTCAAACGAACAATTCAGTAAACGCTGAAAAAGTCGTCCCTGAATAGCCTATGTGTATTGCAAAGGCTAATCTGGGATGACTCTACGCACATGCGTTAAGCCCAGTTTTCGCAGAACGCAGCTCATATCATAGTATATTGATCGACCACTCACCCGCATTTTTCAAGAGTTCTAGCCCTCTCTTCGCATCGTCAAGTGGTAACACAAACGATGTTTTCGCAGTGTGAAAACAAAATCCGCACTTGTAGTTGCATTTCCGCGTGAAATGATAATTCACACTGAGTGGTACTACGTTTTCGGCGTATTCATCCGACGGCAAGACAGTCGGCATTCTCGTCGGCAGTTTCCCCGCCGGCAGTTCGCATTTTAGCGAATTTATTCCACCGCAGCACGTGTTTTCCGTGGCACACAGATTATTATTAGGTTCTTTCAGTTTGTTATATAGCCGAAAGCGATTAATCGCAAGCAGGAACGCAAAAAGCGCCGCGCAGAGTAGGAAAGCGGTAGGTGCAAATAACTCCATCATGATAGTAAATGTTAAATAAATTTCGATGCTATGCTAGATGTATAGTATTTTCTGAAAAGCAATATTTCGCGCAACAGACCTGTT
>NC_068367.1:18974219-19084219 GCF_020536995.1 Dreissena polymorpha
CGTTTGTAAAATACGGACATACTAGTTATTCCAATGTCGATATTACTATATATATATCATACGACATATCTTATGTAAAAACAATAACGTCAAAAACTACTGTATCTACAATGGAAACACAAATCAAGATGTGTTTGTTTTCATAAGGTTAACGTCTTTGACTTCCTCGTGCTCTTCCCTGACCGCCCCTGCCACCTACGTCAACCCCCAATGCAGGTTCAGGAAGCGAGGATGTTTCTGGCTCAGGCATTGGTGTTTCATTATCCGGGCGTGCCGGTAGCTTTGTTTCGTTAATATTCAACGGGATACTCGATTCCACTTCGTTGAAATATCTGCTTCTACCAGTTGCAAAACTTACAATCTGATTTTGTCCTTGCACTCAATTTTCGTTCTTTCCATGTACTGGGCTGGCTTTATATGCCTTAGCTGCACGACCAGACTTTACTTTGCGTGGTATTTGGATTGGGGCTTTTGTTATACGTGATGATGCCGAAGCATCAACCCGTCGTTTACTTGTCTGCTTGTCTTCCATAGCTGTATGTATTGTATCACCTAAAGTATAAGCAAACATATTGTTAAATCTAAGTATTCTCAACTCGGTCGTTGTCGAATGTTCTTATTTGACTATAACTTCAATTAATTATTTATAACAAGACGGCCATTTTAACCCTTAAGATCACACCTGAGTTCTTGAACACACATTATGGAAGACTTGACATGATAGATTTATGAACTGTGCCCTTACATGTCACCTTTTCTAAAAACTCCGTTACCTTAACCCTTGAGGTACAATAACGATTAATACATACACAATGTCGTCTCTTAATAGTTGTCATCTGTTGTAAGTTATATTAAAATAGCATAAAGAATGACAACTTTACAGTCAGGACAAGCTATGTTATGGCCAAATTTATCTTTGAACTTTTCAGTGTGTCATTGACGTTTGAGGTACTGAGATATGATTTACACGCGACTCGTCGTATTATAATAGATTGCATATTTGCCAAGTTGTTTCAAAGTCCACAAACATATGGCAAAGTAATGACGGAGATATTAATATTCTAGTAGTTTATGGCCTAATTTGACTCATTACTTCTACATGTGACCTTGACCCTTGTTATAGTGCCACGGTTGCGGCACGTCGTCTTATGGTGGGTTACTTTTGTATTTTTAATTACTGAATAAACGGCAAATAATTTGCAAAAAGAGGATGTCAAGCAATTACAGGACCATATCTGACCTTTAACCACTTATGGAAAAGTTATGGCAGAGTCAAGATATTTCTTACAGAAAACAGACCGACGGTGCGACTGCTATAAACCGCCTTCTTTGAAGGGGGCATAACAAATCGAACCTTGAATAAGAATAACACACACATGATACACACAAGTAAATTGGATTATACTAAATAACTTTGCAGTCGAAGGGAAGTAACTGTGTCATGTATTCAATATTAATGAGAGTTGTTTCACATGCTACATAATTTATAGCTTGTGACTAAAGTGGTAACAAGTTTTGTTCTTAATTTGATCTGGGATACTAGTTTTTGTTATGCACGTAATCCAGATTCGAACACAGTCTACATACTGTCAAGATAAACATTCGGATCCAGTTTGTATTTCTTAAATTTGACATGGTGACTTAGTTTTTGGACGCACATGGCCCACATTTAAAATAAGTTTCATCAAAGTTTATATAGATTTGACCTGTTTTCTATTGTTTATATTAGAACTCTGCCTATGTTTTTTAAACAGGATTCTGATCAAGTTCCATCAAGATTGAGTCGTAAGTGTGGTCTTTAGAGTTGTAACATGGTTTTAATTGTATTTGAACATGTGACCTAGGTTTCGGATGAACGTGACCGAGATTCAAACTCGACCTTGATATTGTCCACACAAACATTCTGACAAAATTCTTTCAATTCAGATAGGAATACAAATGTGGCCTCCAGAGTGGCAGAGAGCTTAAGATTAACGAGGCACAACACACACTTGACACCGCTCGATGACGGACGCAGTTCATAGATTTATCACAATAGCTTACCTTGAGCACTTTGCGCTAATGTGAACTTAGTGGGATAATTGAACAGTGAAATAATTATTATATAAGAATAAATGCGCAATTAAAGTGGATGCTGTAGTATGATATGAACTATTTGAAAACTGCCGACTTAAAAAACAGTTAATTATATATCATAGCAGTGTTTACGACTTGAGTTACTGCAGATGAAAGTTGAATAATTATACATGTATTAGGTTTATGATTGGCCTGTACGGACTGCACAGGGATATCTGGAATGACACTTAAAGCTGAGCCCAGTTATCCCAGATTGAGGTTCTATTAAAAAAGTTGTTTCACGCGATTCGTCATCAAAAATGACTTGTTTAAACAGATAAGGCTATCTTTTGTTGAGTTAAGAAAATATAATCTTCAAGATACTGATGTTTATTTGTAGTATCTAAAATGTCATAGAATACAAAGGAAGTAAATTATTTTATCCCATTTTCAACGCGACATTGACGGTATAACACCTTATGGAATATACTAGCCTGTATTCAACACTGTGGGATATACCTGTCACGTTCCCTGTCACGTGCACAGGGCACGTGCACGGACTACTTTTTACTTTACCACTGAATGATTTTTCATAATTAATAAAGTCGAGAAAACTTTAGCTTCAAAATTATACGACCTTCAACCTTTAAATCTTGTCATATGACATAATTTTTTGCCGTCCGTATAATGAATTAGCTGATTGATGGCGTCATAAAATGACACTTATTGCGTCATTCCCCCCCCCCCAAAAAAAAAAGATGACGATTTATTATAAACGTTACTTATTTCACATGTACATGTACTGTATATCGACATACGGTATTTGAATTGTCAATTAATCACATTTTCCTTATTTCGTGTAATGTGCATTGTTTATAATCCATGCATACACTTTTGACATTTAAGAATGTACAACAAGCCAAACATATATCGCACAATTCATCTGCAATATTTGCTATCCGATTTAATTCACGTTAAGCAAAGAGTTGTGTAAAGTATAAGATGGTAAAAATAGCACCACACTGGAATTCGGAACGTCACATTTTGTACACGGGTATTATCTACTGATTTATCTGTTGTAGAATGGAATGTTTTTCATTCTGTGTGTATCACGTTAAGCATAGAGCTGTGTAAAGTATAAGATGGTAAAAATAGCACCACACTGGAATTCGGAACGTCCCATTTTGTACACGAGTATTATCTACTGATTTATCTGTTGTGTAATGGAATGTTTTCCATTCTTTGTGTATTTATATATTAAATTATTTTCTTGTACACAATAAGGGCATTTATCATAGACAAATAACATTGTGCAAGCTTAAACATAATTATGTTTGTATGCAGAAATCCGCAAATGCATCCGAGTTTACCAACGGCTATTATTTGATAAACTGCTCCGGTTCATTTTAAAAGCAGTAATGTTTATAGAGTACATGGTTCATAGAGTACATGACGTAGCGTGTGACGAATAAGAAAGTTTAACGAATTCATTTGAAAATAGTGATAGGATGGCATAAGGGTCTTTATTTAACTATGCTAAAATAATTATTTAAGACCCTAGATGCAAAATCGCCAATTATTGAGTTAAATGGATTATTAGATGGAATTTAAAGGATAATTAAAGGTAAGATACTAGTTCGAACGTGTTTTGGTTTTTGTTTGTACTTTTGTCGTACCCTGTTCTCGGGGAAATGATTTTAACATGGGGGCCATTGATGCATTGGATTACACACGGCATACCCATAACATTATATAAAAAAAACACGTTCTGCGCCTCCTAAAATTCGTCGTCCGAAGTCGGAAAACGTATAGCCCTGCATATTAAGTCAAATTAAGTGTCAGTCGCTGCAATTGTCTGTTTACTCGTCGATAGTGTACATGTAGAATCTATGTTGACATCGACATCATTTTGTCAGGAGCAATCCCCGCCATATTGGATTTTGATCATTTTCGTTCGAAAATAAAATGAATAATAGTAAAGTAAAATCTTCTTTTCGCGGTCGTAATGTGTTACAATTCGCATGCTGCGTAAAATTGAATCGAGGCATATGGTGATATTTTTTTCTAGTTTTACAGTTTGTGTGTGATTTTTTTTAAAGACTATTTTGCGTACCAGAACAAATACATTTATATCACTACGCATGATTACATTCGTTAGATTTTAAGCGATTTTTAAGAATGAATTAAACTAATTGTTAGGCTAAGGTTAGTTAAATGTCACGTTGAAAAAAAAATCAAATGGAATAAATAGAATACTAGGATTAGCGTTGAATACAGAGAAGTTTATGTTGCTCGGCTCGAACACCGAAAGCGCTCGCCAAGGCTCGCGCTCCCGGCGTTCTAAGCCTCGCAACATAAACTTCTCTGTATTCAACGCTAACCTAGTATTCTCTATGAATTTATTAAAATCGACTAGTATAATACTTGAAGAGTGCATTCGTTATGTATGTATGATGTTTTCTTTTCTTGTTACTGTATGATGTGAGAAATTTAGAACGTTACCGCGATGCATGTTTGTTTGTTGAGATTTAAACCTCGAAAACTCAAATGTTTAAATCTCATTCAACCGCATTTTATGAATCATCACATATATATGCCTCGCTGTGTGATAAGGCGGTTTAATGCATGTGCGTGAAGTGTCGTACCAGATAAGCCTGTGCATTGCGCACAGGCTAATCAGGGACGACACTTTCCACCTAAACTGTAAGGGTCGACATTTAGACGAAAAATACAATAAAAGTGAAGAGAGTCTTCCCTGAATAGCCTGGCTTACAGTTTAGAGAGTCTTCCCTGAATAGCCTGTGGGGATTGCACAGGCTAATCTGGGGAGATACTGTACGTATGTATAAAAAACCTTTTTACTGAGCGAGACTCATATATATATATATATATATATATATATATATATATAAGTATATAGGCATATAAACGACGTTTCAATTTCTCAATCAGATAATTTTGGGCCCGGTTGCTCAAGAGGCAAAACTGTATATTGACTTCAGACCCAAATACAATTTATTGGAAGAGCAATTGTATTAAATCAGGTAATTTTGGGCCCGGTTGCTCAAGACGCAAAACTGAATATTGACTTCAGACCCAAACACAATTTATTGGAAGAGAAATTGTATTATCAAACTATTCGAGCTCACAAATTTGTTCAAAATCAACACATACGAAAGTCTTAACATTTCCAATCACACGAATAACTTGATCAAACAAGAAATCAAAGTACTGACAGTACTGGTGTGACGATGCTTTTGAGAGGATGGATATAAAAGCATCAAGTTAAGTTTATCTACATCACCACAATCACCACAATTGTGTATGTTGGTACGAAAAAAAAAATTTGGTACAAAAATTTTGCGAAAAAAATTTGAGTATGAAAACAAATTTGGGTACGAAAAAATATTTGGGAACAAAAAAATTGGGACCGAAAAAAATTTGGGTACGAACAAAAAATTGGGGATGAAAAAAAATTGGGTACGAAAAAAAAATTGGGTACGAAAAAAAATTGGGTACGAACAATTTTAGGTACGGAAAAAAAATTGGGGGAACGGGAAAGTAGTACCTGTGGGGAACTTGACCCACACTCGCACATTTTCGGCCCTTTCCGTCAAACATCAGATAAGTTCCTCGAAGGCAATAGTATGAATACACATTTCGGAAGCGGTAATGCGGTCCTACCTACGCGCGTCAAAATGCAAGCGAAATATGGACACAAGTCTGTCAGGAATGATTGAATTAACGAAGAAAATTATGTATTGATGTAAGTTTTTTGAAGGAATGTGCAGAAACTATATTAAACAAGAGCTGTGTTTGTGAAACACAATGCCCCCTGCTGCGCAGCTTTGAAGCCATATATTTTACCTTTGACCTTGAAGGATGTCATTGACCTTTCACCACTCAAAATGTGCAGCTCCATGACATACACATGCATGCCGAATATGGAGTTGCTATCTTCAATATTGCAAAATTTTACCTTTGACCTTGACCTTGAAGGATGACCTTGACCTTTCACCAATCAATATGTGCAGCTCTATGAGATACGCATGCACGCCAATATTGAAAAAGTTATGGCCAATGTTAAAGTTTTCGGACAGACAGACAGACGCTTTATATTTGACATTTGACCTTGAAGGATGACCTTCACCTTTCTCAACTGAAAATGTGCAGCTCCATGAGATGCACATGTATGCCAAATATCAAGTTGCTATGTTCAATATTAAAAAAGTTTTGGCCATTAAAGATTTCGGACAGACAGACAGACTGACACACTGACTGACTGACAGTTTAACTGATATAAGCCACCCTACCGGGGGCATAAAAAGCAATTGCGATATTTTTCTCAGCCACATAATTTTTAATAGTTTGATATCACAAAATGAAAGTGAAAGTAGAACTGTCAAAAATGACAACCTGTCAACGTGTTGTTTTTGCTGGCACGAGAGGGCGATTACACTCAATGTGTTCACATTTTGACCATAGGCTTTGTCAATGACCTTTATAGTACGGGTAGCTTTGATATTATTTATTGCTATCATGTAACTGCATGATTGTGTATATGTTTAAAATACACAAAGCATAAGTAATGATATAAATATACTGATTGAGCTTATAATAATCTGAGAACTATAGCCAGGTCAATTAAGGACTTAAAATACAATTTTGTGTCCTGATTTCATGAAGAAATGACCATGCATGTCCTAGATTTCAAATTCAAGGCCGTGGTGTGACACATTGGTAGCATTACCGTTAAACTGTTACCAGGTTTATGAAATTAGTTTTTATTGGACTATCTAAGGAAATCTAAATCAGGCACTGATTTTTCTTGTTTTAATACAGTCATAGATCAGTTGTGGCCTCTGGGTAATGACCAATTTTTGCTTACCTGTCACACCCTTAAAACTTTCCACACGTCTATAATAGCAAATCTGGATTTAGGTGATCTTCAATGGTACATTTAAACTTTAGCTCTGTTACAAGAGTGCTGGTAAAGTCCAGTCACATATTTAAATCTAGGCCATGTCAAAATCAAAGTGTCAAAGACAAATGAAAGATGCGTTCATTAATTGTTGTCCAGTTGTTTACTACTGCTGTAAGTTTTTATATAATATGACTGATGAACGTCATGTGAGAGAAAATTCACATTATCATTGTATATCAGGTTTAGCAGCCTTTTAGATAACAAAGTATGCTAGTTTTCAATGTCGCTTCTGGGGATCAAACCCGTATTGCTTTTAGGAAGATTCTGAAATTTTCGATCCCTCGAGAGCAACCAAACCAAAAATTAAGTCAAATATTGCCGACTCGGTTTTTTGAGTCGGTTCATGAGGGATAATGGAGCTTGATTGGTCATTGTCGGCTCTGGTACTACTTACATGTACCCCGGGTACTCTTAAGTATACTTACATGTACCCTGGGTACTCTAAATATACTTACATGTACCCCAGGTACGGTTAATAAACGTAATTGTAATCGGTCCATATTAGACTGTACCCGAGTTGTATTCGCGCCCAAAATCCGATGTCGTAAAACGCGCAACCGATTATCTTAAACATACTTCTCTTCAAAAAAAAACACTGCATCAACATGCTTTTTGAGTACGTGTTCCGATAATATAGAGGCCATTCTACAGAAAATTGACATAAATGTGTAATTACAAAAAAATAGTCGACAACTACTGATTTAGGGTTAAATTTCCCGGGTACATTTTAGTATATTTACCGTACCCGGGATACATGTAAGTATACTTAAGAGTACCCGGGGTACATGTATGTAGTACCCGAGCCGACAATGAACAATCGAGCGATAATGGAAGGTGCAACATCTCTCAAGCCCCCTAGCATCGCCTTTAGCAGTATTCAATTCTGAACAGGAAAGTGCTGGAGTCATTGGTCCCGAGGGACAAGAAAAACAATTGATTAATGTTCGAAATGAATAATTTGATTAATGACAATTCTATTATTTGAGCCAGGTCACAGGAAAAGCGCAGTCAAATCAGTATCCAATTAAATTATTTGTTATTGTCAAAAAAACGCTTTAAAGCAAACAGCTTTCAAGCGACTGCAGGCTGATCTAGATCCAAACTGGCCACAATCGCCTTAATGTCTCTTTTACTGTGACACAGTTCATTTAACTTTAAAATGATAAAAAGTACTAACACTAAGAAAGAGTACGAACCAGTAAAGAGTTTGAAATCACTGTTGAATTTCAGGACAGCTTGGTGATCTGCAAATCCCCGATGAAATGTTGACATCGGGTATCATAGTCATTCATTTAATCGCAAAATGCTCGAATACAATTTATAAAGCACAATGTGACTTATATTGATAACTAAAAATACCAGTATGCCAGTTTTGCCGTGTAAAGTTGTTACGATCCAGAAAGTCCTTCATTCACATCGAGTATATATCCTTCGAATTCCAAGTATTGTTGTCATAAGGGGAGATTTAGTGAATAAATAATTCATATATATGCTAAATGACAGCTTCTAAATAGCGAAACAAGTCAATTTATGCAGTAAGAAAGTTTTGAATCGAGACTCTCATCGGGGCGGCCATTGTTGAATGTTGAAACACGAACGACAACTCTGCTAGGAGAATGTTATCAATGACGAGCAATCTACTACGCAGTGGCGAATGCAAAAGGGAAGTAACTGAAAAATCGAGTTATTTCAATCGGACTGGCTCGGTCTTTTACATAGGTCGCCATTGTGAAAAAAAATTGATGGTTATGATACCTTGGACGATGCTGTTCCAGCATCGTCAAATAGTTGTCGGCTATACGCTTAACTATCCGTTCAAGTTTTCTTCAACCAGGCCCGGATTGTTTAAACTTTTCAGGCATGAGAAAAATCTACTTCTCCGGTGGCGAACCGTTCATAGTGAAGAAGGGAGCGTTCGTCGGGGAGCTGGTTAAGTTCTGCAAACAAACGCTGGGCGTCGAGAGCGTCAGCATCGTCAGTAACGGAAGTCTCATCTCGGAGCGCTGGTTTGAGCAGTACGGTGAGTGCTATCATACCCCCTCATGAGCCGCGTTGTTGGGTGCGCAAAGTGCCGTCACAGACGACAGACAGACGTCAGGGACTACAATTTCCTCCTAAACTGAATGTTCGCTAAGAAGAGACTTATTGAACACAAAAAATACAATACAAGCTGAAAGTGTCGTACCTGATTAGCCTGTGCGGTCTGCACTTGCTAATCTGGGACGACACTATACGCATATGCATTAATCCCTGTTTTCCCAGAACGCAGCTCATATAATCTCTCTGTTGCTCGATCGGTCGGTCCGCATACAATGTTTATTGTTTATTGAGCTTATTACCAATACAACTTCCACATGTTTAGCGTTTGAATCCATACTTCAAATATATCATCACAATGAAGCGAAGATATGCAATACACATATTAACATGCACATGTGATTCCGTAATCAATTTTACTTATCGCGTCAAGATAATGTGAATCTCAGTTCGTCACATATATACGTTTTTTTCAAAAATGGGTCAAATGTGAGTTTCGTTGCAACATTTAGTATTAGTTTTTAGCAATATTATATCTAGCTAGTGTGTGTTTAGCCCTCCTGTTACCTATATTTTAACAACTGTTACAGTTTTAAAATAGCGTTATCAATTTTTAATATAACCTAAGTTATCGCCATGGGTAGCAAAGTCAACGATTGTATTACATTTATAACATTTTGCAAATCATTATATATCTACATATTTAAATTCAATCGCTTGTCGGGTTTCATTCGCATGATTTGGTTTCATTCAATATTTCGTCCTTAGTTGTTTCAATGAGGTCGTCAACGTATCAGCTTCGCTTATTCCATATAATGAATAGCATTAATAATTAATATTTCTCTTTATAAATCAGTAGAAATCATTCGGCCAAGAACATTATGCTTCTTGTTCTGATAAAACTGGGCTTAATTCGTGTGCGTAAAGTGTCGTCCCAGATTAGCCTGTGCAGTCCGCACAGGCTAATCAGGGACGACACTTTCCGCTTAAACTTGATTTTCGGTAAGAAGGGACTTCCTTCAAACTAAAAATACCATAAAAGCGAAACGTGTCGTCCCTGATTAGCCTGTGCGGACTGCAAAAAATACGCCATTTTAAATTAAAACATCTTCAACATGTATGCAAGCATGTATCATAATGTTTGAATAAGTCTCACAGACTCAATCAATAATTAAATAAAAAATGTCCTTTTTTACATAAAAATGGACTATTTGGCGATCATTAATGTACAGTAAAAATTACATTTGATTTATCAACGTTTTCATATGTACAAATACAATAGTCTTAACTATGTGAAATATAAAACGCACAACTATGGTAAAGTATTAAGGTTTATCCAAAAAAAAGGAAATACAGTCTAACCTGAGAACAACGGTCAGTTAAGGGAAACGACGAGATGCATGAGTTAACAATTATACTAGCGTTGATAAAGTCATTGATTTAGTTTTACAATATGAAATTAAATCAATTTATAAGATATCATTCTGTATTTTTCAATGTAAGTTAATTATTTTATTATGATTAGTTATTCGCAATGGGCCTTTGTTTTACACTGTATGCAAACTACTGGGTGGGGTAACGACGTAGCAATACTACCAACTTCTTATAACTAAGAAAGTTAAAACAGGTGTCGTGATGATTTAATGAATATAAACTAATTATTGTAAAAAAAATACGGTATTTTAGAACTTTTCTTTTTTTCGTCAATCTGGTTGACGGTCCCTTCAAAATTTATCTGAGTCAATACTCTAAATCAAATTTAGTTTGGTAAAAAAACATTCAGTAAAATATTGAAAGCACAACTGGTTTAAACTTGATTTTTGTTTTTCGAAAAATGCTAATTGTCTAAAAATGCAAATGAAGGCACAACGGTCATGGAAACTTTTGTGCACTGAAAGCAATGGCCTATTTAACGTACTTTTCAAATAACTCGAAGAACGCTTCAATAACTTGTAAACAATAACGGTTTATCATACAGTAATATCCATATCGGCTTTGTAAACAAACCTAGGCCAAATTCTAACAATTCCGATAGCAGGCCTTATCGCAATGTAAGCCTTAATGCATAAACACGTTGTTTGTTTCCGCTAACCCAACCGATCCTACTTATTACGCGCCGACCCGTAATTTTACTGTTGTATACCAGGTTGAATCTTCGGTAATTTTTGCTAATTCCCTACCGGGTAAATAACTTTAAATTTTGCGATCATGTTTGCTTCGTGCGATCATTAAAACTAAATTAACGTCAAATTAACTGAAGCCAACCAAATAAAGACTATTAAAAATACAAAATAATGTTAAATAGCGATGGTTTCTGCAAATAAATGCATATTCTTGTTAAAATTGGAATTGTTAAGAACATAAACGAACAAACAAGTTCAGCCGACCGATACCTACCCGAAATTGTGTAGATGTTAGTGGAAACATGTTTTTCTTTTTTTTTGCAAAACAAGAATGTGCTATTAGAGTAATATCGAGTGCGTCACCATTATGTGAGCTATATATCTTAGTCATGTTCGAAAAAATGTGCCGTACTAGTAAGGTTAAAGAATGAGACTTTAGAAAGAGCGTGTGTGTTAACAGATAAGTAAAGTGACACTTTTTTAGATTGAACGGTTTATGAGGTATTCTGTTTTAATGCTAAGCTGTCCGTCCGTGCGTGCGTCTGAATGTTTGTCTGTAGGTCTATCTGTATTTTGGGCTTTAATCTTTGGGCGATTTTTTATGCGTCTGTTTATATCTTACTATATCTTTATCGACACCGATTACATTTGCTTGTCAAATAATAAATTTTGTATCAAATATAACTATAGCGATGTGTAAAATCACGCTCCTTTGAGTTAATGATTCATGCCTAGTTTTTTTTAAATATGCTTAATAAACTTGTTGTTATACTCGCAACAAACAATACAAAGTAAATTCCACAACTTAAAAATGCGGTTCTCAATTGAAATGGCATAAAATTAAAACGTGCAAGTAGTAGTGCCGAAATTAATATTTGTCACATTTTGTATATATATGCAACCTAAAACGTTAGCTTTATGATTTAGTATAATAGACTGAGTTTTATATTCTGTTGCGTGGTTATACGAAAGACGGTCTTACGAACTTTAAACCGTTATTTTCTTCATGTGTATCCGAAAGGCAACTGTTTCTTAAATATGAGCACTGCTCTAGAAGAACGGGGTTAATGCAGTCCGTACATGCTAATCAGGGACGACACTCTCCGCTTTTGTGGGTTTTTTTCTGTTGGAGGGAAGTCTTTTCTTAGCAAAAATTCAGTTTAGTCGGAAAGTGTCGTCCCTTATTTGACTGTGCGGACTTCACAGCTTATCTGGGACGACACTTTACGCACATACATTAAGCCCCGTTTTCCTAATTCACGTAAAATGTGTCTTCAGGTGAGTTTCTGGACATTTTGGCTGTCTCGTGCGACAGCTTTGATGCCGATACAAATGAGAAGATCGGTCGACAGCAAGGACAGAAAAGACATCTGATAAGTCTTCGATCCGTGCGAAGACTGTGCGTCGATTATAAGGTAATACATTGATGATAAACTATAATTTATCGATAAGCATGCGGAGACTGTGCGTCGATTATAAGGTAATACACGGATGATAATTAATAAGTTATGCATAAGACTCTAATCTGTGCGAAGACTGTGCGCCGATTATAAAGCAATGCACCGATGATAATATTTTTTCGAGAATAATTTATCATTTAATCGCTGAATTTATAAGCTTTCTATGTACGATGGTCAAACAGTGTTGTTTAGATCATGTATTTATGATTAGCTACTAGATGTTGATTAGCCTCCAATTTGTACTATGGTTGTGACCAGGTTTTAAGATCATATATTGCTGAAAAGCCACGGGCTATTGACAAGCCCCCGATCTGTATGATTACAGGTAATTACTCTACTTTTCGGACACTCTTAATTTTCGGACACCCTGTTTTTTAGCAAAAAATAATTTTTCGTGACTCTTAATTTCGGACATAAGGTTTTTCGTCCATAATTAATGACTATTAATTTTCGGACATTAGATTTTACAGCGCTATTCTACAGACTACTTCCATATTTTCGCTTATCTTGTGACATTTCGATCATGTTTGTTTTTTTACAACCGGATTAAGGTCAGTAAACCTGGCATATGCATGTCTGGGGTTAAGGGACCATTACATTCGCGTAATTGGGTAAAAAAACATGCTTCCGATAGACAACAATGGATTCACCAACAGCATTTGAAACTGATCCGTTCTGCCGTCTTAATTTTTGTCTCTAAATTTTCGGACACCTGTAATTTTGGATATTTTTCGTATCTTAATTTTCGGACACGAAGAAAAAAAATATGTTTAAGTGTCCTAAAACGTAGAGTTATTATGATATTGTGCGCTGGTTTAAAGATCATGCATTGATAATGTGCATTCAAAATCCCCAATCTTTGCGTTTGTTATTATTAGAATGTTGGTGCAGGTGGCATTCAAACTGAACACAGTTGTAAACACGTTTGAAAATCCCGAATCTTTGCGGACGTCTTTATAATTATGTTTTTTCAGGTGGCATTCAAAATGAACACAGTTGTGAACACGTACAACATGGATGAGAACATGGTGGATAAAATCATGCAGCTGAATCCGTGCAGGTGGAATGTAGCGTAACCTAGTGGCATTTATTTAGAACACATTATGTTTAATTATCTGAAAATTTCCTGTTAAATTAACGCATTTTCCCATGTTTTTGACATACTTTCGTCTGGTGTTTTAATGTATATTTAGAAAGGTACATTTGTATTAAGAAAGACGGTAAACGCCCGACTGCCGGGGATGCATATTTTGCAATGTCTTGTTGTAGAGCGACCCAATATGGTCTCGCATGAACTTGTTGATTAGAAAAATGTTTTGGCTTTGAAAGCTTCGAGTTGTGTGCGGTATTATTCCATCGCAAAACGCTACAGTAGGTTTGCACAGAACATGCAACGAGTGACATGTGGGTTAAGTTGGCTTTCTGCTTAAAATCTCGATAAGGAAGTGGGGTATTTTTATGAAAAATTATTTATGTGTCTAGACTTCGTCAAAGCCCACTCCATAGTTTTGGTTATCACTACATCAAGAAGCGTAGCGTATGTGAGATAACTTGAGTTACGATAATGTTTACACATAATCTATCTCAATACATTGCTTCCGTTTATATAAAAAGTATATGGGTATCAAGGTTATCTATCTGAAAATAGGCATATGATTTCCGCTTAATATTAGACTTGATAAATACATAGGTATTTCCATTAACTTTTTTTATAATATAATTATAACCTGACTTGGGATTGTGTATTTAAGGTGGGGTCAAGGTCTCGGTCACCATCGATAAAAATAGAAAAAAAACAGATTTGCGCGCAATAGTTAGAGAAAAAATAAACATACTGAATGAAATGTAATGCATGTATATTTTTAAAACAGACCTTTAATTATCATATGTGACGGTTAAGGTTTCTGAAAGTAGGAATTCGGTTTCTGCTTAATATAAAACATACACATAAATAAGCATTTTTGTTGATGCTACCGTTTCCTGTTTACACCTGAGTAGCTAGGAAAAATACATTATTTAAGTGTCACAATTAACTTAACTTGCTGCGGAATCTTAAATTTACTTTTTGCTGAATCTTTGCAATAAAATAACGTTATTGGATTTTGGCCTCGTTCTGGGAAATGGTGTTTAATGCATGTGCGTAGAATGTCATCCCTGATAAGCGTGTGCAGTTCGCACATGCTTATAGGAGACGACACTTTTTATTGTGACGACACTTTACACGCACATGCATTAAACCCCGTTTTCAAAGAAATAGGCTCGTTTCTCTTTTTCTTGAAAGATACGGTTTTTTGACTGCACGAAGGGCGCAAAAGAACCCTTGAGATCTTTGCTAGACGTAGGCGTTGAGAATGACTGAATTTCAGCGGTTTCGACGAGAAAATGCTCTTTAAGAGGGGACGCAAATACGTCTGGAGTAAAGCCGATATGCAACTTGATTGGTAGCCTCCCTTTGTGAAAAACTATAACCTTTGGCAAAGTTAATTGTGACATTTTTTATTATTAAATATTATATTACAAAAGTGTATACATTTGTTCATTTTTTACAGCAAAACCATTATAAATTTTACGTAACAGGCTAAGGCGTGTTAATAAGGACAAGGAATGTAAATCGACGAGTACCATCGGACTTACCCCCGGTTATTCTGATTTCAGAATGTCAAGGTTTGTATAGGTATCATATTATAACATACACGCACAGGATTTCAAATGTTTGATACGCAAAAACGTACATTAAATCATGTAAAGTCAATCAAGTTATAATATTAGGGATGAACATGAATAATTGAATATAAGAAAACCAGCAGAATTTTTTAATCTGAAATTCCGATTCGAATATTCTGTTTTTATAAAAAAATTGATATTCAGGAAATAAAAAGTTCGTTATATTACAAGGTCGCATTAAAGCTTTGTGCGAGCGCCTGTCGTATATTAGTCAATGATCATTATTATGTGATGTGTGTGTATATCATGTTGATTGTATTTTATTTTATTTCATTTGTATTTTTATACATTGCTGAACTTGATTATCATTGTTAATTTGTTGCTCGTCTCTTTGGCATAAGAATCGTTATTTCAATAGTTTTTTATAAATATTTTATTGTATAATTATCCGTCCTTCTATTGAATGATAAGTTGTGTTTTTTGCTCATAAAATCGAAAATTTTCTTTTAATTGTTTTTTTCTTCTGATTTTCATCATCACAGCATCACATTCAAAGCAATAATACCATCGTCATAATCAGAGTCAAGCGTCAGTTTTAATATGTAATCACCTACGGCAGCACAGTCATTATATTCGTTGTCCTAAAGATAACCCTTATTTAAAAGAGTAAGAGCAGTTTCCCCACCATTTCCCACAGGATTCAAATTAGTTCGCAACAACTTATTTAACACCACCACCATCATCATCATCGCCATCATCATCATCATCATCATCATTATCATCATCATCATCATCTTCATCATCGTCATCATCATCATCATCATCATCATTCTCATCATCATAACCACCGCCACCACGTTTTATCATCATCATCACCACTTCCATTATCAACACCAATACCATCAACATAATAATCTTTATCACCACCACCACCATTATCACAATCATCATCATCATCACCACCACTTCCATCAAATAGTAATTTTGTTAAATTCGATCTTATTTATTTTATCTTCTCCGTAAATGGCAGCTATAAATAAATTCATTCAATTCTTGTGACAGTGCTTTTGGATGATCAATATTTTTCCAGAGAATGTCGCCATGAAGGGTTGTTAAATTTACTTGCTATAAAAAAGAATTCTAACATAAGAACAAGTGGCAACTGATAAGATAATACATACGGAATATTTCGCTAGTCAATTGTTCCATGTGTTTGTGACAGTCGAGTGGCTTGTATGATGACGGATCTCACGAGGGGCGGAGCCTCGAGTGTGATACGCAATAGCGCAAGCCACGGGACTGATACAAACACTTGTAACAATTGACTTGCGTAATATTCCATTTATTATATACAAATTTGAATCATTTTAGTTAAAAAAAATATTTTAAGCATTCATAATTCACCAAGAATGCTATTATAATTTGCTGCATTCAAAGTGACGTCATTTAAAGTAGTCCGGCTAGTATGGTAATACGGGATTGGAAAACTTGCGAGTAGCATACTACGGGAATTATTTCTGTGCAGTTGTATTTTACCGATTGATACAACTTGTATTTTTTGAGAACATAAAGCAGGAATATAATAAAAATATTCATTGTCAAGCATGGATGGATTTTACATGCATTGGTTTCCTATAATATATCTTAATGGAATACCTTATCGTGGAATGTCGATGCATTAAAGGCATGAAAATCAGCCAAGCTCGCTATTCGCGGTTCATGTTTCAATATAGGTCAAGTTTTTTTTATAATGACAAATGTTTGACCTCTATTAGTATATATTTCTAGTACGACCCATCAAAACTAACATTAAATAATAGTTATCCACATAGTAAGAATAATGTTAACACCACGACATTAATTTAAATTTATTTCAAAATAAAATTGTCTGAATATATACATTTTTTGTAGATGTAATCTGGCATTAAGGGGAATTTTCCTGCACAAAACCATGATATTGATCCCTTATTTGCAGGGTTATTCCTTATATTGACAACAGCAAAGTTAGGTTTAGTTTCTGGTAACACCATTTTACGTTTTTCTTTTGATTGCATCTTATATTTATACTTCGGTCAGTTATTTAATATTAATAGCATTAATGTTCATGCATTCCGTGTAATCTCGTCTATGTATTTGTGCTTGTGTATCCAAAACCAACATAAACATTTGCTGTATGAACAAGCAACAACTCTATTCAGATGGAGATGGACTATGGGAAGCACACTATACAAAGATAAATTTACATATAAATTTATTTCAACCAATCCCATTAATTTTGTTAATGACACATAATGATTACTTTGCACATCTACCAAGGACATAAATTGTGATTAATTCAATCCATGTGTAAGTAATTTGTTAACTTTGTAAGTGCGTCGCCGTGTAGCCTACTAATTGCCCATGTGTTTTCATCTATATGGCGGCAGTGCTGGTTGCGGTAACTGTCGGAAGAGAAGAGATATCGTAGCAGTGGGCATGGGGGTCGTCTCATCTGGCGTTGCTTTTGTGCGGCTATCTTTTTTTCTCGGTCCTGACGTCGAACACGTTTTCTATTGACTTTTTGTGCGCGCCACCTTATCAGTTATTCAGCGTGTACGGACTGATACTCGTTCTTAGTTGTTTGTAGTTTCCCCTTAAATTATTAATGCGTTAGGTGTTTAAATATGTATTTACCAATGCCGCTTTGTTCATTAGTAATCGATAAAATCTTGAAACGTATTAAATAGAAAATATGTGTTGGATTCGCTGAAATATCGATTTTAAATCACGAATGATCATAGAAAATGATATTTTCACGAGTGGCTCAAATATTTTTTCTACCAGTTATCTTTGTATTTTATGCTGACACATGATTTTTATTTTATTTTTTTGTAAAACAATGACGATTATCGATAGCTTTCACTGTTTTTGTCCACTGTTTTCGACATAAAGGAATTTTTTTGCAAATGTAAGGTGTAAATGTGAACGAGTTTGCAAAAAATGAAAAAAAGTACTTCCTGTCTTAAACCGCATGAAAATACACAGGAAAATTGAGAAGCGTCACATGCCGTGTGGAACAAATATAACACTCTGTGCATCGGTTAAGCATGAGGTTAGATTGTTTAATGGTTCTATGGAGAAGCGTCACATGCCGTGTGGAACAAATATAACACTCTGTGCATCGGTTAAGCATGAGGTTAGATTGTTTAATGGTTCTATGGATTTACGGCTAACAAAAGTTTTGACATTTCTTACATGCTTTCTAAATTTTGAATAAAAAGTAACATAAACTGGGTGGTTGATGTTGCTGAGAGAAAGAATTTGTGATTTTGATTATTGTAAAATTATAAAAACTTACATTGTTCAACTCAATTTTGTTTTACTTTGAACAAACTACAACATAACAAACATAATAATAATAATAATGTTATTTGTGCACATAACAAATACTACAATCCATATAAACAGTTACTAACAATTCAGAAATATCACAGATAGTCACCATCATAGATATATGGTTTATACTCTATTACACTTTATCACACTTATTGGTCAAAATTAAATTATATTGAAATATAGATATAAAAGTGCACTGGATAACCCGTAAAGTGTAGACGAAAGATCGTACAAAACTTATTTTCAACGGGGTCCAAAGTGGATACTATGTATACTATTTAGGGATTATGGTTGAGGCTGCTTTTGCATTATATAAATACTTATTAGTGTACATATGTATATGATACATGCGATCAGTTTATGTTTTATTTCATCATTTAATTAATACAATTATCGAAATCAAACACACGATGAGTAAAATGAGCTTAATTTCGGCACTTCCGGGATAAAGCTGTCACGCGCACAACATTTACGTCATGTGTTTATGTGCATGACAGCATGACAGACGTTATTTTTTATGTTCAAATGTATCGTCTTTTGCTGTTTGATGTTAATCGTCTTCTTTGAATAGTTTTTTTTAAGTCCGAAAATATTGAGCTAATGAACAGATTCCCAGATATAATTTATTTATTGGCATGAAAACACATAATCTATTGGTACAGGTTTTCTCAAACTAGCTACATAAAGTAAATTTTCACTCAATTAGACGTATCTTTAGCAATATCACGAAACGATCGTTTTTCATACTAATGCAAATGTAATAGAATAAAGTGTACGATTTTAATATTTTACAATATCCGTGCACTTAGTATGTTCTTGGAAAATGTGATGTTTAACAGTACATAAAATTAAAAAAATAAACTTAGAGAATACGCTGACAACACCGTGTGTATCTCAATAAATTCTTATCTAAGGTATTTTTTACTTTCAAAAAATGTCATTTTTTCATTAATAAGTACTTATCAGACGATTCAAACGCTGTATGTGCCAGTTCGCAGCATTGTTCGTACGGAGCCAACTCAACGACATCGCGTAGTAATGTAATGCCCCTTCATAGTCGCCTTCCATTTCATAGCAGTGTCCAAGCAAATTGAGCGCTGTCTCAGGATGATACATGTTTATTTTATTTCGTGGATCAAATACATAAGACTTAAGAATTCCAAGCACATGTAGCTGTTTGTCGCGTTCACCTAGTCCTCCATACGTGAGATACTGGAGATAGTGAAGGAAAGGAAGAGCATCCACCTCAGTGTAATCCATCCATTGTTTATCAACGATATTTCTCTGCGAAACTTCTTCTTCAGTCATGTTGCGCTTCATTTCAAACCACAGTATATATGGAGCGCAGTACGCTTCTTCTCTAACAAACTTGGTACATGATGCGAATGGTTGTTCACTTAAAACGATATCACAGTCATCTGATATCATGTTAGCAAAAAAATGGAGAAAACTTTGCCCTTTAATATCTCTACATCCACACACAGCCTTTATCTTGCTATGATACCTCCTCTCCACGTCATCCAACACTCTAACTGCAGCGTGAAGATGCCCGAAACAGTATAGCACAGACGCCAACTTTAAGCGACTAGAAGCTACATCCGTTTTTAAAGAATATTTGAAACGCTTTATAATTTCGCTGAAAGCATGGTTATATTGTCGCAAATATTTAGATGATTGCATCGAATTGTATAATGCGAACAGGTGGTTAATAAATTCTAAAGCAGCGGATTTTAATTTGGCATTCGTGTAATATTCAAAACAAGTGCGTAATTTACAGTTTATATCTTGCTCGAAGATTGTATTTGGATGTTTTACCTTCAATGTTGTATTTCTTAAGTGAATAAGAAACATCCTCAAGCGATCAAACGTCAGTGATAAACTGATACTGTTATGTATGCATACACGTCCTAGCACTTGCCCAGCTTGTTCAATGTGCCGTATACCACACCCTTGTAACCGATATCCTAATTTATCTATATCTATATAAAATAAATCGTGCATGTCGTTTTTTATCAAGTAGTCCACGTACTGTAAAAGGCGCCTCTGCTGCGCAAAAGACATTTTCCCATCGAACAAGTTCACTCCTTCTATGATATAATGAGGGAATTTTCCTTGTCGCAACCACTTTCTTAATACTTGTAAACATAGTAAAAGTAAGAACATAAGGTTATGTTCCTTCCACAGGGACGGGTGTGTTCTCTCTATGATGTAAAACATTACAGTTTTACAATGAAAACTTGTGGTAAAATCACCCACCATTTTACTAAATAAGGATTGTTTAATTAATTTTAAAACAATATAACATTTAATTTGTGTCATACTAAAACTAAACATCAACATTCGTTCTATAAGGTTCGGAGACAGTCGCCATTCTTCACGGTTGTAATCACTATCAGGATGACCGGCTGGTACCAGGAAAGACGGAGCTACCTGTGCAGCCTCAAGTATTTGGGCAGGCGGCCAGTCTCTACCTCTACATCTGTCTATCCAGTGTTGTATTTCAGGAAGAGGGTGGCAAACGTGAAATGCGTTTACAATATCCCAGTTGGGTATATTACTCACAGAAGGTCCATGTTTGGTTATCTCTCCCACATCTTTATTTATCTGCTCTGTTTCCTTTTTCCATTGTTCTGAGCTAAACAGTACTTGTCCAGAATCTTTCCGCACATACCTTTCATCACACAGGCGTGTCTCCGGCTCCGGTGTGTCTCGCCTGATGACCTGAAGCAAGTACTGTTGCGGCGGAGTGTGGTCGTTATGAAGCATCAGAAGGTTACGCATCCCAGCCTTCCAGTCTCTCCAGTCTGTCATTATGTTTGTATGGTAATAACTTCGTAGAAGATCGATATCCGAATTGAGACCAGGAGTGGTGGTACCTTCTGATTGACTCCCAAAATGAAAACACTCAACTTTACCCCCCCTTAGTTGCTCTTCTATCGTCTCCATGCTCTCCCTCAGCAAGTATGTTTCTCTCCTCTCCATTACGGTAAATTTCCAGGCTCCAATACCATCGAGTACTTCCGATAGCCGGATCGACAAAGAAGGGAAGTGCTCTGGAATCTGGATGAAAAAACTTTTAATTCAGCAATGCGTTTGTTATGATTATTAAATCACCATCAGTGTTATAAAAAATATCATTTTAAAGGCCTTAATTCTCAAATTGACAATTTCAAACTTGTAATATTCCACAAATAAAAGAACGGTATGTCAGTTCGTATGTCGGTTGGATGCCAAAACGGTTAATGATTACACCTATTAATGCCTATAAGAGTGTATAAATATTTGATTGGTTTTAAATAACTACTAATTATCTTCACCATCACCTAGTGTAATGAGTTTCTGAAAACAAAAAACTGCCGAGTAAACGAAGAAGTCTTCGTTGATATAACTATGACGACTCTAGTCCTAATTAGTATAGGGAAAACCCTCTCGTTATAATTATCAAATACAAATGTTGTTCACGCATCGATAAGCTTTAAATTGGATATGTATTATAAGTTACACTGTTAGTTACTGATGTTGTAAGGGATATACACCCTCAGTTATTTCATACCATACGATAGCGAAGCTGGTGTATGGGATATACACCCTCAGTTATTTCATACCATACGAGAGCGATGTATCATGTATAATATATCATATATCATATATAATATATCATATATATATATATATATATATATATATATATATATATATATATATATATATATATATATATATATATATATATATATATATATATATATATATATATATATATATATATATATATTATTTTTCTATATACATTATATATATTATATATATTATATTATACATATAATGATAAATATTATATACTATATAGTATATAGTATACATTATATAGAATATATTATATATTAATAACAATACTTATCTAGCAGTTTATCGAACAGACGCCATTTTTTACGTTGATAGAAGTATGGAAATTACTCGGGGTGTATAGAAATTACTTGGGGTGTATGGAAAATACACCATGGGCACATGACCGCTCTAAGCCAATCGGATAAGGTCATTTTTGTAGGAGGTGAGATATAGTTAATTTCCTTAGTGAAAAACAAATCATAGTGTGTCACCTGCAAGTATGAAGCAAGACTTCGATCCCGACTGTTTTTCGACCGCCTCGTTAAATCCGAATTAATACTAGCTCTTCTAGCACAAAGATTGATTTTCGAACTTGGAACACGGACCTTGAAGAAACATATCAGTACACTTTATAATTAACGAAGTATTGTAACATCTGTAAATAAATCATAACAAATAATATTATGCATTATCCGCCCATACAGTATACTCGTTTCAATAGGGTCAATAAAACATAACGATCAATCGTCTCTCGTGCTAAAAAAGGAAATCATGCATGCATTAATCCATCTCAAAACACGAACCTTGTTCCTTGTTCCTGTTTCACGAGGCAATGCCGGCATACCCGGCAGACAATATAACGTCCTCGTGTTTGTATCATAATTGTCTTCCATTGTCTCCAACCTGAATATAGCAGGAACGACTTATCAATATTGTTTGGTTCAATCATGTTGAAATGAAGCACCGCAGACATTACATGAGAAGAAATAATGCACAAAGCATGTTTTTATTTCAAAATTGTTCCGCTGCAAATGTTGAGCAAATTCATGGCTCGGACCTCTATGTTAGCAGAAACAGTAATATGGATGTTTTGCTCGGTTACTTTATCAAGGGAGTTACGCGGACACTGACGCCGATATTTAGGTGAGTTGTATAGCTCGGATCGTTCAGTGAAAAGTCGAATTATAATGTTTTTGTTTTAAGACGGATACATTTTGTAGTCCTTCGAATGTATATATCAATTGTTAAGTTTTGTTTTCATCAGTCGCCTAATGCCGACATTAGAGAGCAGGGCATTTTTTATGTTTGTGTTTCCTTACATCGACATATAAATATTTCGTCCGTGGCATTTCAAAGATCTATCAATAAAAACTGTTACTGATAGATCCTTACGTAAATATATTTAAAGAAACAATAAATAATAACAATAGCACATATAATATTACCTTTATAAAATGATTTGTATAATCAGTTCATTGTTTGTAGTTTTTCGAATTTAACCGCGATTTGTTCAGTCCTTTGAATGCAGTAAGTCCACTCCATTTAATAATGCGATTGATGTTAATAACAGATGATTAAACTAACAACTGTTCGATTAAATATCCTTTCTAAGCCAATATACTGTATTTCAACTTATCTTTACAATAGTGGTTTATATATTATCAAGATTCAGAATGAGTTGAGTTAAGAATTCCAAATTCATATATGTCTTTGATCGTATAGTTTTTATGTGGGTTATTATAGTCACAATACGAGACGCGTTGACTAATTTTCGGAAAATACCAAATGTTTCGGTTTCGTGTCGTCAGCAAAAGTCAACAATAGGTCTATATAAAATTTGTATCAAGTTACAAAGGTTTGCAGAAGCGACCAAATATTATGTAAACAAAGACGCTTGTTAATTAAACAAATGAATATGGATTAAGGCTTAACATTAAAGCAGCCTAGGCTTTAGCTATCGGGTTACATTGGGCACTCCTCGATGTTATCGAGTGCTTAATGTGTAAAATAAAAAGCGTTGTAACCAATTAATTGATGAAGACCCTAAACTTTTTTGTATTGCAAGTTAATATAAGTTTAAGATTATCTTTTACATATAAAGAATGCTATGTAGATTTGGGTATTATAAGTATAACACACCTTAGTTCTACTACTACTAATACTACTACTACCACTACTACTACTTCTACTACTACTACTACTACTACTACTACTACTACTACTACTACTACTACTACTACTACTACTACTACTACTACTACTACTACTACTACTACTACTACTACTACTACTACGACTACTACTACTACTACAACTACAACTACAACTACAACTACAACTACTACTACTACTACTACTACTTCTTTTTCAACCCGGATATCCGTTCCCACATTATGTTGACAACCAATACACTTGTTCAATTATTATTTTGACTGTCCGGACATTCGTTCCGACGTTATTTTGAAAGCCCGGGCTCTGGATCTTACATTATATTGACACCCCTGGCAAAGGTTTCTACAATCAGATGCAAAACTTAACAACATATTATGCACTTTTTCAAATAACTGTAACTGAGTAACGTATGTTTGTGATTGCAATAAAGCAGGAATTAATGTTCGGGATGTTAATATTATGTAGGAACAATTGCCATTTCATAGTTGGCAGTTTTGTTTTGTTTTACTCGCGAATATGTTACTTGAAATCTGTGGGGAGTGTTGTTATAACCGGTAACTGACACGTTTTAATTTAACTCGCGGTACAAGTCAGAACAGAACAATACTTAATTACAACCCAGGTATGCATGATTAAACAATATATTGAGACTTTGATCTGCTTATTCGATGTTTGGTTGAACACTATTTAAGTAAATGTTTCGCAAAAATATAGTGTTTCGAAGTATCATTTGTATCAAGATTATCTGTATTTGTTGAAATATTATCCAGTGTACGTCATATTTGCTCAATTAAAATACGCCTTTAAGGTGTATTTGTTTCACCAAGCTTATCCTTTACAACGAATCCAAAAATTCTATAGTTTTGGGTTATCGGCACAATTGCGGTCGCGTTGGCTAATTTTCGCAAAATACCAAATGCTTCCGTTTCAGATTTAGGTTATTTGTCTTCAACATACATCAACACAAGTTTTGGAGAATACGTTCAAGTAAAACAAAATCACTGTCAATGTGCAAAACTAAAGAAGCTTAAGGCCTTACATTCATTAAACACAGGTATCTATTTATTTATTTATTTCTATATATAACCAGTTTTTAACTCGGCTTAGATTTAAAAAAAAGTTATGTTCCTAGCAAAACGATTTTGAAACTCCGTGAAGATTACATTATAATACATTTTCTGACCTAGTTTCAGGAACATAAGACACAAACTGTGACATCCTCAGCGTTAACAGGATTTTAATATTAATATATGGACAGCCGACCCGCCACTTAGCGGTTATATTTTACAACGGATCGAAACCAATTCCGAACTCAGCTGAGATATCATAAGACAAATGATCCAACCGACTTTAATGAAAACGGGACCATAAATGTGACTTTTAGGGCGTTAACAAGGTTTTATATATCCATAAAAAAACTGCCCTGTCCAATTGCGTTAATGTTTTTAACGAACCGCTAACATTTTCGAACTCAACCGCTCTTTTATCTAACAAATCTTCAGACTAAAAGTTATACAACCCAGACCATAAACATGACGTGTTTAAACAAGGTTTTACAATAGCCATGTACGGAAAACGGTCCCGCCCTTGGCGGCCATGTTTTTCAACGAACCAAAACCATTTTAAACTCAGTCGAGATAATAGTAGAACAACATTTATGAAAATATATAACACATAAATGTGATTTTAAGAGCGTTAACAAGGTTTTACTTTAGCCATATAAGCAAAACTGCCCCGCCCATTTACGGCTATTTGTGTACATGAGCCGGAATCATTTCCGAATTCTGTCTCGATATTATAAGAACAAATGCACTGGCCAAGTATTCTGGAGCACGGAAAAACATTCGACTTCTTAAGTACTACTTCTACTACTTCTACTACTACTACTACTACTACTACTATTACTACTACTACTACTACTACTACTACTACTACTACTACTACTACTACTACTACTACTACTACTACTACTACTACTACTACTACTTCTACTATTTCTACTGCTAGTACTACTACTACTACTACTACTACCACTTCTACTACTACTACTACTACTACTACAACTACTACTACTACTACTACTACTACTACTACTACTACTAATAATAATAATTATAATTATACATCTTCTACTACCTCAACTACTATTGTAAGTACTACTACTATTACTACTACTATTTCCAGTAATTATTACTACTACTATTACCAGTAATTATAATAATAATAATAATACTAAAAATAAATTAATAATAATAATAATAATAATCAGAAGAAGAAGAAGAAAAGGAAGATGAAGTAGAAGAAGTAGAATTATAATTTTTATAATTATAATATTTATTATGATTATTATTATTATTATGAAATTATTATTATACTTATAATAATAATAATATTAAGAATAATTATTATTATTATTTTTATTATTATTATTATTATTATTATTATTATTATTATTATTATTAAGAACACTGAGGAGGGTACTTAACTTGATAAAAGAAGATATGCATTGTTATCAAAGCATTTTATTTGAAAATAAAAACTCACCTACGCGCTATCACTATTTTAATTAGTACATGTTCCGATCCACTCCTCGCCGTCGACAACTTCTGAATGAAAAGCTCCCGGGGATAAATGCCGACTTCACATTGTAGCGAAGTAATATGAGAACCCCATGCTTATGGTCGGTAGATTTCGAAATCCTTCTATTGTATAACCGATTTATACAGCTTTAAATAGTGCAAACAGTGCTATATGATCTTTAAAACTTAACAAATACGCCAGGGGCAGGTATTTGGTATGCGACCAGAAGTGCAACTATTTTAAAGAATAATCAAAGCGCTGAAGGCACTTAGGTTCTTTGATATTGCCTAATCTTAGACGCAACTCAGTTTTCAAAATTATAGTATAGCTTTTTAAATCGCAAGTTTGAAATGAACACAACCCATTCACATTTATAAAGAGTGTGTCTTAAAGCACAGGTCGAGATGTGTGTACATTGTTTATCCTCATATTTATGTTATAGAGATAACTGTGACAAACTAACAACCATATGTCTCTTTTTTACGCGATTTGTTGCTGCACTGGCAACCATCTTTAGAATTCTGGTTGCCTTTTTAAAGAATAACAAGCCTAGAATCATGTTCATGCCGTAATTTGTGTATCTAATACTTTATTTATTTTCTGTAAATTATTGAGCAACACTTGTGCCGACATGAAATCATGATTCATGTGTTGTTGTGATCCGGAATTGAATCATTTCCTAGGCCTAATCATGATTCATGTCTTGTTGTGCTCCGGAATTGAATCATTTCCTAGGCCTAATCGATCCACAGTCGCGAATTTGTATTCTATGTTTAATTTGATTGAGTTGTTCAAGCTTTGAAAAAGTTACCCTTCTTTTTAGCCCAACTGTAACCAACTTTTGAAATTGAGTGTTCTGGGCTTAAATCTACTGGCCCCAGGCTAACAGGCAACCACTAAACCTGTAAGTTATCCATTATGTAAGATCTGACAGTGTATTGAACTCATTCAATTTTCAAGTCTGAAGACATTAAACAGACCTTTTCACTTTTTGGTAAATTGACAAAATGAAACGATTTAATAATTTGGATTGTTCTGTTGTTGTCGTTATAGTTTTATACTACTAGGATTGCTTATATAAAGTATAAAATGCATCTCTCATAATCATTGTATGAGCACGGAAGGCCGAATGGTCTAAACGATAGACTTTTATTCAGGGGTCAGTGGTTCCAGCCCAGTTTCGTGTAACCTTTTTTTGTTTCTTCAATTGTACTCTTGTGTTTTTTATTGGAGCTTTTAAGATCCAATGTTTACATTTATCAATATTAAGCATTAATGACAAACAGTGAAAAGGTCCTCTTTTAGATGTTTACTAAAAATATCACAAGGTGAAAATTTAGAACTCATTGGATGTTTATTTGATTTAAAAGTGATTTGCCTTGTCAGCGAGGTTACTTTGAAGTTATTACCACATTTATCCTTTTTCTCAAGTTATTATTAGAAAAGCGAATTTAAGCTTCATTTTGGAAAAGACAGGGCTTAATGCATATACATTAATTGTCATCTCAGCACCAGATACTCTCTTTATACGAAAAACACCGCAAAATCAGGAAGTGTCGTTCTTGATTAGCTTGTGTGAATTGCACATGCTAATCAGTGTGCACAGGATAATCTGGGGCATCACTTATTTGACATGCATTTAGCCCCGTTTTCCCTGAAAGCAGCCAATATGTAGAGATTTCAATGACAAACAGGCCAATGTCGTCGCACAAGCTGTTAAACACTATTGATTACATACACACACTTCTGTCTGCAGTGTACCAGTACCAGTGATGAAGTATAAACATGCAGATGTGGTTATTATTTCTATCATAGTTAAGAGCAGGCTGACTTGCAACGCACACTCATAACCTTAGTTCTTCGCAAGCGAAGAACTAAAAATGAGAGATACTTTAAACACGAGGAGTCGATCTTTGGAGTGAATCAGCTTAGGTTCAGGGCGATGTATTAATGTTAGAGATAATCAACTAAGCATGATAACAAACACGAATGATGGCATAAAGGAACACATCGCCGTTGACTAATATTTATTAAAGGAGTTAAGTGATGCATGTTCTCACAACTTTTTTCTGAACTCGCACAGCGAATTCGGTTGATTAAAGCCCCGTTGATTAAATTTCTGCTATAAACCACGGCACGAAATGACGTCATTTTTTTCGACAAATTGACGTCATAAATCAAGCGAAATTATCCAGTTAAACTTATTTTGTTTAAATAAAAAGGTTTACTGAATAAAAAGTGGGATACATATAATAATAGCTAAGTGTTGATTATAGATCAGGTTTATCATGATCGGCACGAAAACGAAAAAGCACTAGCCAAGGCTCGTGCTTTTTGTTTTCTAAGCCTCGCATTATAAACCTGATCCATAATCAACACTAACCTATTATTCTCTGTATACACCTGAAAGGAGGTCACTCTCGTTTGTTCGGTATGATCGAAAGAAATGATATAAGTTGGTGGGGCGCTATACCTCCACTTTCCTGAAGCGATTGAACTAAAACTTAAAATACGTCTTCATTACTAACTGTGCATGTCAACGACACTTTGTATTATCCATGGTGACCCACACACACTCGTGTAATTTGTCATTGAACATATCTGGCAACGCGGTACCGAGATATTCGTCTCGTTTGCGACAATGTTTTGTTTATTTTTGAAAATTACCACTTTTTTTTCTTTTTTCCTTGTTTTCTTGTCAATCGGTGTAATTATTTTAGTATCGGCTATGTAAGGCTCACTATCAAAATAAAAACATAATTGAACAGTAAATTGAAAATATGGCGTTTCTGCTTTCCCATTTTTGGTATGCCACCAGTGGATATAACTTAAAAATACCAATCGTGAGTTATGGTAAATTGTTTACTTCCACATGAAGTCATTGTGAATGTGAAGAATGCAAGCATACAGTTATCCACTAACTCGGTCCAAAATGACGGACACTGTTTGGTTTCGTATCACCCCTGCATATGTGAAGAAAGTCCAAGATTTTTCTTAAACCTTTCTGACATTGTTTGTTAGCAGTTTTTGTTCAGCTGGAGCAAACTTTTCATAAGAACGGCTTGATAACAATGTTGTTATTTATTGATATAAAAGGGGCACTGAGTTTACGCAATACATCCTTAATTACATCAATTTGGACATTTTGCTAATAAAATGTACTATCTTATGTTATGTGACAGGTATGATTTTGTCGATCAAATTATTCATTCGGGAGGTCACGGGTTCGATCCCCACTGTGGGAGCGTTTTTCCGATTTCCCCCATAGACACTAAGTACTGGTTCTAGTCCCAGGAAACGAACTCGAGAGCGTTTCAAATACGCCGTAGGCTTTCCATGCAATCGAGCTTAAATAAATAGGTTTAAACTAATTCAGTAAACTGATTGTATGTTTCTTACCAAAGTGTAGAATGTTGCACGTTACTTTCAGCTGCTGAACAAGGTTAATTTCTGGTTTGTAATGTGTCCACCAGAAAACCTGTTGAACAATAACGGCTAGAAAATCATAAAGAAACACTTTTGAAGAATGCAATAATTTTGATGAACAAACATTCTTCTTTTTTCACAATTATCAGGCCCCGATTGAGATTTCTGTCCTTTCTCAACTCTTATAATACAAATGAGATTGTCGCGAATACATAGATGCGTAGAAATATTACGCTACGCACGGTAGAAAAAAAACTTCATTGATAGATGAGCTGATCTACAAGCAACGAGAGATTCCTACAGTGGTTAAAGTTATTATACATTTCTTAACGGGCGTTGTACATGTGTATATTTTTAAACTAAACTGTTCACAGACTGTTGTTTGAAAACTGTTTGAATTTCATTTGACAAGATGCATTTAATTGTATTTTATATTCAGTATTTTTCTGATTTTTTGAAATGTGTATAAACACAATGTAAATAAGTCCCTTTACATGGTGGCGTCAATTTAGGATACTAACAAAGTAGAATAAAACCATAGCTATTTTCTGTTTAAGTACTGGTATTTTACACCTGTTAATACAGTAGTCTGTAAAAAGGATAAAAACAATACTTGCAACAACATGTTCAACGCACTATTAAACTGTAATGAATTGGAGATTCCAAATACTAGTTACATTTTGAGCATGGCAAAGAGTATGTGTCACTGTTGATTTGCAAAGACTTGTGAAAATGCATTTTATGTGAAATGGAAACAAATAAATATATCAAATATATCTTATTATTGACAAATGTGATTTAATCACTCATACACCTATTACATTATTCATGAAATGGTCTAAAAGTCTATGTGTGTATCCATGATCACTTGTGTTAATTTAGGCTATACAATTATGATAAAGAATACTGTTTAGTACATGTTGCCATAAACTACTCGGAAAAGAGTCAAGACCTAATTTCTGGATATACTTCTTGGATTCTTTTCAGGTTACTCGTACAGTATGTGATTTGGAACTTGCATCGCAACAAGTTGGAAAGCTGGTGCTTTATGTTCTTTGTTCCGGAAAGCAGAATATTGTAGAAATATAATTACGGCTTCTAATTCATAAAATTGTCAATGAAGATAACAGATAACACATTATGAAAAGATGCCCATTTGTCTAAGGATGCCGTTTCATGTTTTTTTTTCTAAAGTGTAGCAGTAGTCAGATAGTTCTATTGCCAGGATTAATTGGTAAACGTTCTCTAATTGTCCCTTTACAGACACTCATTATGGAGAAGCAAATTAACCTAAAACAATCAACAAACGAGAAAGATAGCAAAAACATAGATCATGGTTGGAAAATATGTATTGTTGATTTAGAAAGATGCATTCACTGACAGTTTAATGTTTCCAAAAACTAAGATGTAGCGAAAATAAGGTGGACATACATATCATCACAGCATAGACTAGAACTTTCGACTTGTAATCTTCCCGAAACATTTAATGTTGAAACTTATTAAACACACCGACAATACTAGGAAAAGGTGTTATCTGTTCATGCATTTTTTTTAGTTTGTTTTCAGGTAAAAGATGATGATGCGCATTTTTTGTGTTTACACCGTTTAATGATGGTTCAACATGTGTCCAATCAAACGTAAATTCCTTTATTACATTTTAAACTATTATGTCATGATTTGTTTCACTTGGATTACCACTAATAACCATATAGTGTGCACCATGCATTTCATCTACGGTTGATGGATATGTGTTTAAAAGTTTACGAAACCGTAAAGATGGTCTTCCTCGTCGATTCTTTACGTTAAAATATTCATTCACAAAGTTTCATCAGAACTTAAAATGCTATGACACTTGATTTTATGCGTTACTAGGACAAGAAAATGCACTATGTAGCCATGATCAAATCAAATAATACACAAATTTGCACATCAATATCAGCGTGTTCTCCGCGATTCGGACGGTACTATTGGTGAGCTGGGAAGCTCTGGAGATGGTTTTGGTTTAGGCATTGGAGTAGACTTATCTGGTTGGGCACGATTGGACTGGGATGGTGGTGCGGCCATTCCATCGCTTTGTATCTTAGAGTCTTCTCTTGTTCCTTTATCCTGTTTGTCCACGACATGTGAGCTCATTGACTCCTTCCCTATGAATACATAAAAGGGATTTGCAAATGCGCACACGTGTAATAAGGGTTAATGTTAGCTTTGGTGTTCTTTTGTAATTCCATGTTTTCTTTCCATCGCAAACCTGATATTATTTGCCTATACCATATTATGTTTAAAATACACAAAAATGTATATATGTTATCGATATTAGTTTCGGTACATAGCCTCCTGGTTGGTGTTGACAACAGTGTCAATTTCAAACATGATTAAGAGGTTAATAAATATATAACAGCATTCCACAAGTCAATAATGTTATTTAATATTGTATTGTATCTTTCTTTTTTACCGATAATGTTACTTAATAGTGCAGTATTGTATTATTATTTTTACCGATATTTTTATTTCTGCTAGTTCGTTGCTGAATTTTATCCCTAAACTTGATGCGTTGTTGGAGTTCCAGATGACTCATTTTTTTGTGTTAGCAAGACTGAATGGGCTATTTTAAGGATGTAACATTTATGCCTATGCCAGTTTAGTCCGGATATAACTGCAAATTCTTCTATGATTTAAATTAATGTTTCAAACGATATACGTTTACCGTCTAGTATGAAAAAAGCGTCATCAGCGAAGAGTTACGGTTTTAGTTCTACAATATTTGTTATTCATTTGATTCGTGTGTTAAGCTCTATGTCTATCGACATGAATTCAATGCAAATAATAAACAGGTGAGGCGATAAAGGACATCCTTGTCTGAACCTTTTTGTACACTAAAAATCAGAAAAATGCCGATTATTTGTAACGCACGTTAATACATCTTTATAAAATAACATTACCCACTGTAAAGTGTGTTCATTTAAACCAAAATGGCAGAGGCATTTAAACATAAATTCCTGATCTTTATGTCGATCGCTTTATTAAAATCCGAAAGAAATTTGATATTCTTGTAAAGGTCTATTTTAAAAATTGCGTGCTTCCGAAATGGGACGTATTGATCTACCATTACCAACCTGTTTCTAAATATTCTCTCCTGCTGACTTCTCAACGGACAGCCAGTACACATGAATATTATATTGAGGAAATGGGAACAGGAGAGGTTATAATTATTGAAACAGCTCTCAAATTGAATTCTTGTTGAAAATGTTAAATCAATATACTAGTATTTTAATGATAATCGATTCAATACACGAAACTGCTAGCGTGTTTCGTATGTTTCTAAATAAGGTATGTTAAGTTATTATTTCTGTAGTTAAGACATCAGACGGATATTTTGCACCTTGAATTCCAATCTCACTGCAGAGTTGTCGTTCCTTGCTCTCACATTCAATGGGATCCAGCTTTGCTGGTTTCAGTCAAATCTCTGCGCGGAGGTTGCTTGATTCTTGACATAAAATGCTCGTATGTTTTAGCGATTTTTCTTCCCAATTGGGAAAAGTACCGGTACCATACCACTAGGGAAAAATTAGCGCGAAAACCCCTGAAATTGGGAACATTCGCGTCTTGAAATCACCCAATTGGGACTTATGGGTCTTTTTAATTGCTTGGTATCAATAGCACAATTCAACTCAAATATTTATTAATATTTATTTTGGCTTGAAATGTCAAGTGTTAGTGCTCATTTCAATTATTAACTTGCAGATAATACAAGTTTGGAACAAAATTGACAAAATTGTCCTTCCTTTTGGGAATTTTGTAGACCGCAATTGGGAATTTTGTAGTTTTTCTGCAATTGGGAAAGAACCTTTAACGAGTACTTAAGAAGGGAACAATCGCTGTGTATGTTTTAGAGTCAGGTCCTAAACAGCAATTTCCTTCTAGTGTTTGCGAATTCATTGACGTAAAGTGCTTAGTGTTGTTTGTGTCCTCCAAAACATAAAATCTTGGTATGGAAATAAACCACATAATTAACCGACTGTATGACATTTCATATTTGAACGCTAAAATATATAATATGACATACCAAAACTGGTGCCCATTTTGATAAACTCTGAAACAGAAATTTAAGTTAAATTAGTGCAATACATTTATAGCTCGTGAGAAAAAATTCAAAGATATTACTTTATGCAATGTGTTGCACACTTAAAAAAGTACTAACATTGTCGCGGGTACCAAATTCGAATAACATTAGGGTAACCTCTTCCAATTAAATGAGATTAATAAATCACAACAAACAGTATACAGGGTGCAGAATCAGCGGGGTTTTCATGGGGTTACACACGGGCTAGACAGAATGTAAACGCCTAAACGGGCCGTTAAGAACTTTGTTTTTGCACATAAGTTATTGAAATACATTCGCAAAAATCTTAAGCGCATAAAAGACATTTGTTCTTGCATGTTGTGCCAATATCTTAAGGTATAAGAATAAATCCTTAAATACGTTTGAAATCGGTGTCAAAATTTCACCTTGCGTGTCGCATAGTCGTGCAGTATACATGTAATTCTGAACAAGAACACAGGCTTATTAAATAAAGTAATTCTGATTTATTTCACATTGCTATAAGTAGCCACAGGTGGTTAGATTGTTAGTATGATTATTTATCATTCAAAATGATGTTTTCACTAATAATATCATAGCCACACGCTAACCACCTGTGTAAGTAGCATAACAATCTGTCTTTTATGCACCAGTTAAAATTCTTAAGAAAAATTGTTTTTAAAAATGTATTTGAAAAAAGCAGCACTTACCAGTGTGTTAGATCTACCTAAGACCTATATATAACTATCTATAGGTCTTTGGATCTACATCCAATAACATTTAATGGGGAAAACCCAACTAAGTCATGTGATCCTGCATCCTGTATATCATATGCACATTTTGGTCATGTATAGTTGACAAAAATAGTAAACCATAATTTAATCTGCTAAATGTGTTTATTATTATACAATTAAAATAAAAGAAATAACAATACATTACCAGACTTTCCACAAAGTCCACCTCCTTGTTCAAACTATAACCTAACTTGCAATATCGTCTTGGTTCTATCTATAACTTATTTATTGGTTTTTCCCTTCCTTGAATCACGTCGCTAAATATAGTCGCATTTCAGGGATCCCGAGCTTTATGTTATGTTAGTCGGTTTAACAAACACACCGTTTTGCACACGAAGAATGCAACACATGCGTACAATTAACCGTACGAACCAGTTAAATGAGAGACGGCAAAGAATGTACATTGTTTTAAACAAACAATTTGGTGCCGATGAAGAATGAACAGAAAAATGATAACTCTCTCTCTCTCCACGCATAGTTGTCGTTCCTTTCCCTCACATACACTCCAGCTATGCTGGTTCCAGTCAAATCTCTGCGCGGAAGTTGCAAAACACGTTCGTGCAAATGGAAAGTTCCAAGAATATGCATATCCCTTTTGTAGAAATAAGTAAAATTTATGTTTGCTTACATCGAGCGGCGTCATGCAAAAATGGGTCTTTGCTTGAGCAAACCAGCGTAGCTCCATACCAGCCTGAGTATATGTATCAACACAAGGTTTCATAGTCTCATTAGCGGACAGGTTGTGTAGCTCCTGGCCTGAATAAATAACATAATCTTGGTACAAGTGAAGCACTTCAAATTTGAGTCGACGTACACAATCGCAGAAATAGCACTGAATGTGAGCAAATTGCCAAACATACTTCGTTTTTGAAAGCCTCTGCTACTTGTAGCTCCTTTACTATTATTTTCAGATCGGAAATAAACTGCTACATTATAATAACTGTAACAAAATTTAACAATAAAAAAAGAAAGCAACAAGTTAGACCAGGTGGTATGTCTTCTCGGCGATTCGGACTAAAATATAGCCGTTTGCTTTTACACTTACTATAAGCGATCCACGTGTTGTCACCTGTGTCGAATTTACGACAACAACCTTTACACTCCAAATTATTCAATTGTTTAGCGTTTGTATCGCCTTATTTATAATCTTATCATTTTCAATCGATTTTTACTCGTGAACGAAAATGTATTTTCAGTACATGTCTACGTAATTAGCAATATTTTGCTTCATAATGAAATTGTAATTTTATTTCATGAATGTACATGATGTCATCGTAACCATTTCGTGCACTACAAAGAACATTCACGTAATGAAATTTCGAGATTATAAAATCCCGAACATAAAACGAGAATTTCGTTAAAAAATGCACTTTTACCGTGGTTCGATTCTCGTGTTCAACAAACTTTTCCATTCGTTTTTTTACCATTATGATAATTTAAGACAATTTCAAATATCAAGTTATTGTAATTTACTAAATAAATACATTAAATGACATGGAAACGATTTCAAACATGTGTTAATAATACCATTTTCACCAAGTCAAAATTTCCCATGCCTTATACATTATATAATGTATTTTAAATTCCAAGGTTTGTGTGGTCTGTATAGGTGCCATGTAAACATATTGTTTGTTAAGATATTCGTTGATGATGAACTATCCATCATGTTCATATATTGCAACAAACGTTTGCGCATTTGAACTATTTTATATGCATACTATGTAGTTCTGATTATAAATGCTCAGGTGATAAATATGAACTGATCAATATGAACAGAGCAATATGAACTTAGCAATATGAACTGAGCAATAAGAACTGAGCAATATGAACTGAGCAATTTGAGCAGAGCAATATGAACTGAGCAATATGATCTGAGCAATATGAACTGAGCAATTTGCACAAAGCAATATGAACTGAGCAATATGATCTGAGCAATATGAACTGAGCAATTTGAACAGAGCAATATAAACTGAGCAATATGATATGATCAATATGATCTGAGTAATATGAACTGAGCAATATGAACTGAGCAATTCGAGCTAAGCAATATGAACTGACCAATATTGACTGAGCAATATGAACTGAGCAATATGAACTGAGCAATATGAAATGAGCAATTCGAACTGAGCAATAAGAACAGAGCAATATGAAGTGAGCAATATGAAGTGAGCAATATGAACCGATCAATATGAACTGAGCAATTTGAACCGAGCAGCTTGAACTGAGCAATATGATCTGAGCAATATGAACTAAGCAATAAGAACTGAGCAATATGAACTGAGCAATATGAACTGAGCAATTTGAACTGAGCAATATGAACTAAGCAATATGAACTGACCAATATGAACTGACAAATATGAACTGAGCAAAATGAGCTCAGCAATTTGAACAGAGCAATTTGAACTACGCAATATGACCTGAGCAATATGAACCGAGCAATAAGAACTGATCAATATGAACTGAGCAATATGAACTGAGCAATTTGAACTGAGCAATATGAACTTACCAATATGAACTGACCAATATTAACTGACCAATATGAACTGACCAATATGAACTGATCAATATGAACTGAGCAATATGAAGTGAGCAATGTGAACTATTTTGGACTCGATTGCTTTCATTTACAAACTATGTACTACATATTATTCATACGTGTAGGCAGTTTATGATAGTTGCATTTAAAAACAATACATATCAAAAGTAAATGCAACATCTAAACATCTAAACTGCAGCATGTTTTTACATTTTCATTTGTGCAAACTTTGGTAGCCATGCAAGTGAAGGTGAAACTTTAGATTTATGCGGTGAGACTACAATCGTTTTTTATTGTTTCGATGAAGGAAACATCAAACTCAAAGTTTGCATTTTTCCTCTTTATTTTTTGAAAATATATTTTTAAAGTATGAATGACTAAGTATTGGTATTTGTTTCTAGGTTTTTGAAAATGGACAACAAAACTTGTGTGCTTATTTTTTCTTTGTTCTGCGTGTTACATCTCATTTATCTTACCAAAAAAGTATTGCTTTATAATTGTAAGAGTACAATTTGTAATTACAAAGTTATAAAAAAAATAGGAAAAAGGATTGATGGTTGGGATCTTGGAATTTTTGAGAATTCTTAATTGCTCATTTTTTTTGGAAACATTTCATTTTTGATTAGGAATACCATGGGAATAAGTAACATGCGCATTAAGAGCACAGGTACTCGGCATAAGCTTCCCCTAGCGCAAACCCATCCGCCACACTCCCTATCATAATCCCTCCCAAAACCATTCAAAGTGTCCACTTGCGATACACAATAAGAAAACAAAAAAGGTTTCTAATGGTTTTGAGAGGGCAGCAGCAAAAAATTACAATATCGTATTACAGTACTAAATTGTACTTGCTTGGTTTGTTTACAACATACACTGAATATATATAAGGGGGGGTTAAAGCTCATGCCGAGTGCGTGTGCAATATACATGTACTATTATATATATATATATATATATATATATATATATATATATATATATATATATATATATATATATATATATATATATATATATATATATATATATATATATATATATATATATATATATATATATATATATATATATATATATATATATATATATATATATATATATATATATATATATATATATATATATATATATATATATATTATAAATTGACTAACTTTTTTGTTTTCTTATTGTAGCATTTGGTAGAGTGGCGTTACCGCTAAGGGGGGGGGCAGCTCATCCCGAGTGCGTGTGCATGATACAGGTAATTTTATTCATTAATCTATAAAATGTCAGAGTTTTATTTGCGATTAGACTGGGACGGTCCTAATGCTGGATCTGGAAGATCCTTCGGCATTTGGTCTGGGTTCAGGCATTTTTGTAGAATCATTTGGTATTGCGGTCCTTCCATCAGCTTGTATCGTAGAGCCTTGCCTTGTACCAGCATCCTGTTTATCACGTTTGTTTGTGTCCCCTTACCCTATATATACATCAAAACGATAAAAACATGCGCACACGTGTAAAAGGTATTCGATCTCGTTTTGATTTGGTTGCGGGGGAGGAGGGGTCAACTTGATTTCTTAAGCAAAATAGTAATTCAATAAAATTAAAAATAATCGATTAATTAGAAAAAAACACTATGTTTCTAAATACGGGTTTTAAAGTTGATACTAATGTAGTTCAGACGCAAGACGGATATTTTGGAGCTTAAATTATTGCCATAAAAAGGCCGTGTGTAGGTGTGTCAGCTCAATAAAAGCTCATACTTTTTAGTATTTGCGAATTCATTCACTTAAGGTAGTGCCATAAAAGGTCGTGTGTAGGTTTAAATTAAGTTGTGTGTGTCCTCCAACAATTTGTTTTTTGGGATGGGAATACAAAATCATTATGACAGCCTGTATTTCATTTAATATTTGAACGCTAAATTATAGTTCGACATACCTGAATTATTGCCCATGTTGATACAAATCTGAAACAGAAAATAAAAAAAAATAGAGCCAAACATTAACATATCTAACTCTAAATAACAAAGAAATTATTTTAAGCGATGTGTTATACAGTTAAAAAGTACTTATATTGTCGTTTGTTCTGAATACACGTCATATTTACTAAATCAAATAACAATATGTATATATGTCTGTTCGTAGTAAAATATGTAAATGTGTTAGCATTTAGTATAAACAAATATTTATTACACCGGTCATGTGCGATGCGAATTGTCATTATGAAAGATTTTCGAAACTCTATTTATACGTATTTCATTGAATTAAGTGTACTTATTCCTTAGCCTTTAAACAATTAATTATTTCCATTTATCCGACATACCCTAATTTTTTGGTTCCGAACCTTTTTATCCGAATTTTAGGTTGAGTTTTCGATAATATTTCCTTAATTTGATCATGTTTTCTCAATTTACTTTTACGTTTAATTCAAGAGGCTTAGACGATTGCTGTTTGCGAACAATGTTATAAAAGTGGACAATAAATAACGTATAAAAAGCCCAATACAATTACAAGTTTAGCCGACCTACAACCCTATTTTTAGAGATGTTAGAACCACACAAATAACCGTTTTACCTTATCGCTCATTATGTATGTAAACGCGTTTGTATCACGGAAAAATGTTTAATCTCACCTGGTCAATCCAAATGTTGAGGTATTCTGGGACTGCCTTTTGTCCCTCGTGCGTCTTGTGTCAACTTTTCATGCAAAGACAACTCCTCCTTATTCGGTAAGCAGATTTTAACAAAAGTTCACAGGAAATGGTAATCGGATGACCCTTTTTCAAAGTTGTTCAAATAGCTCCGGTCCGCTGAATGTATAGATCACCAGAGCTAAAACATTATATTTAATTAAAATAAAATATCGGAAACTGCCAGGTTCTGGAGTTAACTTTTTTATGTTTAGCATCGTGCCTATACCAAGTTTTTCAAATGATGCCCCTGGTTTAAAACTGTTCACGCCCTAGGGTCAGATGATTTATATAGACTATTATTAATTAACTTAATAATATTAGACGATAATGTGTTCAATTTGTTCGCCCAATACAAGTTGAGCCTCGCCAATAAAGCTCGAAACTCGCCTTATACGAGAAAAAGTCGACCAATATGGAAAAAACACGGCCAATACGGAAAAAGGTCGGCCAATACGAGATTCAGCCAATCAGAAACCAGGAAAAATTCGACCTTATATGAGAATCTAAAATTTCGACAATTGTGGACGCCATTTTGAAGTTGAATTCTTAGTTTTGGTGCAAAAGTTTAAACCTTTAAAATATTTTTAAAGTTCACAGCCCCAAATATTTTCAGCTCCCTTTTTCGACAATGACAATAGTGCAGTGTAACCACAACAGTAAGGTTAAATATTTTAGCGTACATAAATATGCAACAATGACCGACGAAAGCAAAACTAATTCGAATTCTAACACGGCACGTGACTTGTTTTCTATAGACAAAGAAGGAAATCAAGCGTGGGTTATTCTGCAATAACTTATGGGCGGAGCTTATACACTGAAAGCACGCGCTGTAGCAAAACAAAACATGCCGATACATTTTTCACCAGCGTAATAATCCGGTATTTTATGAATGAAAGTCACGTGACAAAATACTATGCTATGAACAGAATTGCGTAAAATTGACCCAATTTCCCACGGTGTTCGTCTCCTGCTAAAATGGCTGAAGTTCGAATCGGAGCAATGTGCTCTTATCGCGGATTTTCTTGTAGATGTAACACTCTTGCGTTAATTTTAAGTGTACAATGAAAACATGTTAGTTTACGCAAGTTGTTGTTGTTCTTATTTAACCAAACGTGAGAAATGAAATGGGTTTTTTTTCCATCCAGTTTGGCTGTTATTGAGGGCGGAGATCTGATCGACAGAACAGCCGAAATCTATTTTTTATGGGCGGAGCTTCACATAAAAAAGTATGCAAGAAAAATAAGATACATTCTATAAATCTTTCGTAAATATCGTGTTAGAATCGAAATAATTCGTGTACGTTATAGTTTGTTGTCGAATAACCCACGGCCGAAAGTTTAGATGCGTGGTTTCAAATCACTCGTGCTTCGCACTCGTGATTTAATCCCTACGCATCTAAACTTCCGGCCGTGGGTTATTCGATTTACAGACGTTTCGCGCCCAAGTTTTTTCGCACCCTAGTTATTTCGCCCCCAAGACGTTTCCGCCCTGGTCGTTTCGCACCTGGTCGTTTCGCCCCCATACTAGCGGAACACTAGTTGTTGAGTAGTTTTATTGGGGACCATTATATATTTTTAATAAGAGGATATTTATCACGCCAATGAATAAACTTATAGTCTAGACTCTAGAGTAGTAACAAAAAACTAAAAAGAAATAATTTTTCTGACCTATTTATTCATTTGACATACAATAACGTAGAATAACAGTGTAAAACAACGTGATGAACACATACGATATTTCATTAGTTTAGTTACATAAAACGACAATGAAAGCATTCTTTATTTATATATTTTATGAGGTACATAAACACAACAGCGTATAAGCAACACAAAGAAAAGTCCGTAGAGTCTATTTGTTTTTTTATTTGGCATAAAATAACGTCGAATAACAGTGTAAAACATCGCGATGAACACATACGATAATTCAGTAGTTTATTTACATAAAACGACAATGAAAGCATTCTTTATTTATATAGTTTGTGAAGAACATAAACATAACAGCGTATGACAACACGAAGAAATGTCCGTAGAGTCTATTTGTTTATTTATTTGGCATAAAATAACAATTTAAAACAACGCGATGAACACATTCGATATTTCAGTAGTTTTCCGCAGGCACGCAAGTAGGTGAGTTCGACAGCGTACATTACTTCATGTCTGGCGGTCCGTATAGTTTTCCGCAAGCACGCAGGTAGTGATGGATTATATAATAACTTTTTTATAATAAGTAAATGTATATCGTTTTATTAGTAAATCAAGTACATAATAGAACAAGTTAATTTATCATTTCATTATTAATAAATAAATAATAATAATAACCCTAAAAAAAACGACATTTTATAAAATCATTTTTACTGTGAAGCGAATACACGACGATCTTTATCTGATAGTTAAAATAACATTACGCAACAACATCGGATTAGCGGCAATGTTCTAACAGATAAGCTGTCCGCATTGAATGGCATGTTTATAACACCTGTTCAGACTGTTAATCAAATATCCATTTAGGGAGCACTTTAAAAGAAAACTGATTTGTTTATTTATTGACAATCGAAGGCGGGTGTCAGTAATTGATTGTTGCCCAAGCACCACTTTGTGCGTAAGCTGTCAAGTTAATAAATGGAACTTATCGCAGTTAAGATGTTTAATAATGTCTTACGACTTTAACATAATAAAATGTCATCACTTTTTTAATATTATTTCCATTTACAAAGTCATTTTAATTGAATTTAATAAATAGTTTTATACTAATAGAATATCACGCATACAAGAAACCAAATGCTTTATTTCCATACATTGTATTGTATTACATATGAAATTGCACTACATGAATATTTTTTGAATATAATAGTACAGAACACATAGTTTATTCGAGTATACATAGCACACAATAATAAATTACAGCAAAGCACATTTATAAACTGAATGAGTCGTGATTATTTACATTACAATATATAGCAGCACTGTTTTTTTTTAAATACGGATCTCCAAATGTTTTCACATTTCGTTTTCTACAAATGGTAAGCGCTATAGCTACCATAACTAACACCTGTTTTATCACAATTACATAATGAGGGAATGAAATACATTGTTAATTTAAGACTCATGCTTCAGGGTACTTTCTTTGATGATTATATAATGATCACCAATTAAACTACTCAACACCTAGTGTTCCGCTAATATGGGGGCGAAACGACCAGGTGCGAATCGACCAGGGCGGAAACGTCTTGGGGGCGAAACATCCGAGGACCGGTTATTCGACAACAAACTATAACGTACACGAATAATTTCTTAAATCATGGATGATTTATACATTGCAAATGCAATTCCTAATGGCAATAAGTACGTTTTCAATCCTTATGGTCTTTTTGAGATGTATTCACAACAACGGTAGTGGATCCAGTGTGGCTGGAATGTAATTCAGGTAAATTTTGCATAATTTCGCGACCTGTCAAATTGTGTTCCTGCATCATGTAATGTCTAGAAAGCATGTTTCGTCATATCCTAAGTTTAAATGCTATTGTTTCTATGCTTAATCAGTAATATCGCATTCATATTACTATATTAATGAAATTATAATTATTATTCCGAAATTTAATAAACACTTGTGAAATTGAACATGTCGTCATGTATGCTTCATAATCGAAATTGTTTATTTATTGCATTAATGTATAAAAAAATGTGTTTTAGTTGTAAGAATGAAAAATTATTGATCACCTCTGCAGTAATTGTGGGGTTAGAGATAAGATTTATATATTTGTGTATGTTGGCAGTAACTTATCCAGCGCTTCCGTTAGTGGACGTCCGGGCGTAAATTACGCCCGAAAACGGCAGTCGTACGTCCATTATGCAAATGGTGGAAGTTCCTTGGACGTCCGATAATCCGCATGTACGCTATTTACTAATACACGACACATACAAATGTCAACTGTAAATCGGGTTATTCAGACTGTTATCTCTGCCCAGGAGCTACTGTTTTCAATGAAATTCTCAGCGAGTGACCAAAATTGATTTTTCCAGCTGTCAATCAAAGTCTTCTTGGTAAGCGCACCAGCCAATCAGCGCTCAGGCAGCCGAATACACGCCGACCCCAGGTGAAGCTGTATACAATAATATTAGCGACCTCTGCGTTACTAAGTTTTTATTCAGCAATCAAAAATTTGAGTCCACGTTTTCCCCGAAGAAGAATGACGTGACGTTGTACATGAAGTCTAATTTTCGCATGATTTTCATCTGTACACGAAATACACGAGAAATGTTTATTTGTTGCCAGAATTTTCGTAACTTTCCGTGAATAATAAAATCCTGAATTTTTTGGATAACACGTTTTTTATGCATTTGAAAATAAGCAGTCTGCAAAATTAACCCATCGCCTGATCGCCTATGCGATGAAATCTCGGCTCTGGCAATAGCAAAAATCTGAAAACAGTTTGGAAAAAAACCGACAAATAATCAATTCACGAAAATTTGTTCGCGTGCGCGATCATTTGAGAACGAATTCGGCATTTCGGAAATGTTCGTTGGGTACAGATTTTCCCCGGTATTTTATTTATTTCCGATTTGTTAGCAGATGGTACGGACATGGACTTCAATTGACGAAATATCTTCGCTAGTTTCCAAAAATCTTAAGTCAAATGTCCGCCATCTTGAAATATTTTAAGTGTCGATTAGCAAAGCAAAGTAGTGAAAAAGCATATTGTAAAGCAATATGTTAACCAAATTATATATTGTTTACGTATTTAATGAGTAATTAGTTTTCATTTTCTGCAGTCAACGATATGCACATATTATTTCATGTGCAAAACACGTACATTTTTTTTTCGGACAGTCGTTTTCGGATAAAGTATTTTTCGTCGGTCATAAAGTACATATTACATTTTAATTTCAGTCTTTGATTTGTCATAATTACTTAATATGATCAGTGCTCTATGCTCTCCTATCGCGTCACGTGATTAATTGGAATTGCCCCATCCCACAATTCAACTTGCGTAAAATGGCGGACGATAGCGGACGTCAATATTGTCCGTATTTTGGATTTGAAAATAGCAATCGTAATAATAGTGGATTATCGGGTAATGGATAGAGTTGGAACATGTACGTATATTAAAATTCTATAATAAAAGTGGGACTTCAAAATTTACGTCTTGGACGTCCAAAATTTTAGGCTTGGAAGTCAGGACTTCCAACTTTTAAAAGCTAACGGAAGCGCTGACTTATCAATATTCTGAGATTTATAATTCTGATCAGATGTGCGACAAATTAAGAGTGGTTGTACACATGTACCCTGCTTCTGTTACACCTCTGCCTGTCTGAAAATAGCGGATAAGCAACTATTGACATAAATTTTTAATTAGTATTTAGGTGAAGGAAATGAAACAGAGGCAACAAAACTGGATGAAGCAAAGAGCGGAAATCCAGAACAGTTCATCATCCCCAAATGCTGTAACATCAATAACGGGTAAGTTTTAATTACAAAAGAGCAGAAGTGGAACCTTTACATAGGAGACCACACACACACTTTTGCAGCATACTCAGTGATATGTTAGGCTGCACACCACACTTTTTAGCCACCAATGCGCATTGGCCCCGGTCAAATTTCAGAATAAAGAGAACAATGCTCAAGTAAGCACCATTTTGAGTCTCTAAATAATAATGAATGTCAGGTTTGAGTTGCAGTGATTTTTCTTGGATGTTTGTAAGTTACCAAAACATAGGTATAATAATATATACCGTATATTGTAACTATAGCTGCATACAGGAAGTAGAATTAATGCAATTCGAAAACAGGTGTAATGCTGGCTCCGGTCAGTATTTCTGTTGGAAATTTGAAAGGGCGTACGGACATTGAACTATTACAAAAAATCTAATCATTTGACCCCCAATTTTCTCCATTGCTGTTTAGTACTTGGTAAGTTACCAATGTAAAACATGGTCTCCAGGCACATTGCTTCCGCAGGAAAGTGGCAGTTTGTTGTTGAAACTGGCTTTAAAAGGCTCGGAAACACACATAATTTTGATGTTTTGATTTGAAATAATCAATACTAAAGCATTTTGCCCCAACTCATTTGATTTGAATGTTACTGATTTTTCAGATGGCACACCCGCAACCATTCTGGAAATGTGCTTGGTTTATTTTCAGATATGCGAGGTGACCAGGTTTCGGACAGTGGTTAACTCCTGCTTGTGTATGAGATTGGCCGAGACTAAAAAAACTGTATATTAAGGTAAAACATCAAATTATGAAAATGATCAAACACCCATTAAATATGCTTTTGCTTAATTATTTATCCCTAAGGTTTTGTTTCTAAACAGAGTGTTTGCCCCGTAACACCATTGTATGACCAATACTGATTGTAAATCAAGGGAGGTAATTCGAAATCATGTTTACCGATATCTGCAATTCTAAAACAGCTCTGTATAAAAGTATGTGTTAAATTTGTAGCCAGGCTGGAAAATTTACTACTATGTGGTGAAGAATAACTTTATTTTCATATACTGTCAAAAATACAGTAAACAATATAAAAAATACAATCAAAATAATGAGTCAAAATGGCCGTTCTGCAGCATTTAGTACTGTTTAGGGCCTATTGCACATTACAATCTTGTTAACACTGTTGTTCCCTGGCACATAAACATCTTTTTAACATTGTTCCCGGCAAATGTAAAGGCATTTTATAACACATTTAGTATTTAATGCCATATGAATGGTCCTGGTTTGAAGTGGACGGATCACACGAGTACAGGGACTCCTGTAACAGCGGTCGATTTGATACACCTTTCCGTATGAAGTATCGAGATTGTTTGTATGCTTGCGACTTCTTTCGCCTCGAATGATACTGGCTTTTTTGGGTGATTCGATTCAAATTTATGTACATTTGTGAGTTTTTCTTCACATTAATGCCAACAACCCTTGCTAGTATCAATGTAGCCCGTCCTCGACCCAGTGTTCGCGAATGTGTTGCTGAGTGGCATAGTCCTGAGAAGTTTCGCGTCCAGCATGTTAACTTTGGAGCGTAATTGAAAATTGTCGAGTGCATGCTTTCGCATTGATTTGTGCTGTAAAGTTCTTTAACTGATCTTAAAGTTTCTGTGTTGAATGTGTTCATGATGGCATCTTTAAGAGTAGTTTGATCGTCTTTTGACAGGGTTAGGTGTTGTCCGTAGGGTAGATGTTTAACACTGTACTTTCCGTAGTGTACAAGATGATGTTGGCAGACAGTCGATTGCTTAGAACATGCAACATGTGAGTCCGCGAAACAGGGATCTATGTTTTCAAGAGCTTTTGTGCTACGCTCAATGAACTCGGCCTCATTACTTCTTATGAATTTAAGGTTTGTCAGCTCCATGCGGGCACGGGTACGAATTCCACTTGCAAGTGATTTCAGGAAAATTGCCTTGTTTTGCCCAGCCTTAAGTTTTGAATTTAAGTTGATATTCCTATTTTTTTTCTCCAAAGTTCTGAGTTTGTGAATAAAACAATGGTAATGTTTCATGTTTGTTTTATTCTCTGTATTGTAGTCTCTCAGAGCTTTCGCCACTTGACTGCTTGCGTCTGTCGTCACAGATCGAATATTCAAAACGCGTCGCTTCAGGACACTGTTCAGGTTAGTGTGTAGGGAACTTCGTTCAGTTGACGATATCGATTGGTCTGTAGCCAGTGTTTTTGAGCAATTATCATGTGTGCAGGCTTTTTTCTTGCAAAATTTGCTGGAAATTGATGCTGCCAGGACAAATTTCTTTGACGTATTGTGCTCGATAAGAGGAGCAAAACTCTGTTTTGCTTTTTCTGCACCATGCGGTCTGCATGAAAACGATGTGTCAAACTGAACATCAGCAGAGTTGTCTTTTCCTGACAGTGTTAGAATGCGACTGACATAATGCTGGTTATTACATATTTTGTCTTCGTTGACTGTTGTTGCCTTGTCAGACATCAAGTTCATTTTCTTTTGCATAAGTGAGTCACTTGGAGGATTGATGTTCAAGCATGACAACACCAGTGACACATCAGCCATCCCCATTTTGGATTTCATCACTGGCAGCAAAATCATTTCATTTATGACACCAGCACCTGGTCCCCTAGGTTTCTTTATTGTATTGATAGCTCCATTGGTGTGGACTTATAATGGTAGCCCCTGCATTCCGCACAAATAGAAATAGCTAGTCCACGTCGGTGCACAACACTCACGGAAAACAGTGAATTCTTGCAGTTTTGCTGATGTACCTGTTGTATAATGTTTCTAAAGCACTGCATATTGACAATGACATTCTCATCAACACTAGTGCAGTCTGGAATGTCTTTTATTTCAGCTTTTGGTCGTAGCTTGTAAGGCAAGGTAGTCTCTGAAGAAGAAGCGTGAAGTACGTCAACAGCCATTTCAGCACAAAGACGCTCCATTGCAGGTACTGATGGAACAGCGATATCTTCAGTGGGACTAGGTAAATTTTGGCCTGTTTGTTGGAATGTGTTTCCTGGTCTAAACCAAAATGCCTTGCGTGCTTTATTTTATCTATAACTGCGCCTTGAATTACTTTTGGCCATTGTGCGCAATTCAACTGAGGTTATTTATATGTAAATAAGAAGTTATTGTGAAAAAGTGACTCTGGTAAATGCCTCACTTTATTGTATGCCTTTTTACAATAATCTGAGCTTACTAGAAGTTTTAATTTTCTGTTTCCAAGATATTTGGGCTAATATTTATGTCAGATGTCATTTTTTAGGCAGTTGTTAGTGATATCGCAGGGCTATTTCCTCAATATGTCAGCCCCAGTTAATTATGCTATGATTGGGTTACCTCCCTTGCATGTGTTTGTTTAAGGGATTAGTACACTGGGGCCTTTAATGTTGTGTTTTTACAACAGATTAAAGGTCCAAATGCCTAACTTGCCTTTCAAGTTCATGCTAAGCATGCAATTTATTTATATTTTTATTATTTTAAGCAAAAACATGTGCATTTATTAGGAGAGATGTAAAATAATTAGCAACATAAAGTATTTATTGGCCCAAAACTGTGTTTTTTTGTGTTGCTTCTTTGATAAAGTTATGATTTAGAGGCTTACCTAGTCACCTGCACTACCATTTATCATTTCAATGTGATTAAGACTTCATTTTATTATGCCCCCCTTCGAAGAAGAGGGGGTATATTGCTTTGCTCATGTCGGTCTGTCGGTCGGTCTGTCGGTCGGTCCGTCCACCAGGTGGTTGTCAGACGATAACTCAAGAACGCTTGGGCCTAGGATCATGAAACTTCATAGGTACATTGATCATGACTCGCAGATGACCCCTATTGATTTTGAGGTCACTAGGTCAAAGGTCAAGGTCACGGTGACCCGAAATAGTAAAATGGTTTTTGAATGATAACTCAAGAACGCATACGCCTTGGATCATGAAACTTCATGGGTAGATTGATCATGACTTGCAGATGACCCCTATTGATTTTGAAGTCACTAGGTCAAAGGTCAAGGTCACGGTCACCCGAATTAGTAAAATGGTTTCCGGATGATAACTCAAGAATGCATACGCCTAGGATCATGAAACTTCATCGGTAGATTGATCATAACGCAGATGACCCCTATTGATTTTGAGGTCACTAGGTCAAAGGTCAAGGTCACGGTGACCCGAATTAGTAAAATGGTTTTCGGATGATAACTCGAGAACGCATATGCCTAGGATCATGAAACTTCATAGGTAGATTGATCATGACTTGCAGATGACCCCTATTGATTTTGAGGTCACAAGGTCAAAGGTCAAGGTCACGGTGACCCGAAATAGTAAAATGATTTTCGGATGATAACTCAAGAACGCTTTTGCCTAGGATCATGACACTTCATAGGTACATTGATCGTGACTTGCAGATGACCCCTATTGATTTTCAGGTCACTAGGTCAAAGGTCAAGGTCACAGTGACAAAAATCGTATTCACACAATGGCTGCCACTACAACGGACAGCCCATATGGGGGGCATGCATGTTTTACAAACAGCCCTTGTTGTTGCAATATGTTTCTGTGAGGTAGCTTTTCATTACCATGACTTCTACAGTAACCCAGAAAATGGCATAGAAAAAAAAGAGAAAACAGGGGTTGGATTAAACGCTTTATAAATAACAGACAAGCCTTCAGTATTGGTTACAAATGTATTATATTTGCTTTTTTTTGTCCAAATTTCAAGAAAACAAGTCATTTTCAGCAGTTTCTAAGACTATGCTGGCCCTTAAGGCTGCACACCACACTTTTTAGCCACCAATGCGCATTGGCCCCTGTCAAATTTCAAAATAAAGAGAACAATGCTCAAGTAAGCACCATTTTGAGTGTCTAAATAATAATGAATGTCAGGTTTGAGTTGTGGTGATTTTTCTTGGATGTTTGTAAGTTACCAAAACATTTTTGTAACTATAGCTGCATACAGGAAGTAGAATTAATGCAATTCGAAAACAGGTGTAATGCTGGCTCCGGTCAGTATTTCTGTTGGAAATTTGAAAGGGCGTACGGACATTGAACTATTACAAAAAATCTAATCCTTTGACCCCCAATTTTCTCCATTGCTGTTTCGTACTTGGTAAGTTACCAATGTAAAAACATGGTCTCCAGGCACCTTGCTTCCGCAGGAAAGTGGCAGTTTGTTGTTGAAACTGGCTTTAAAAGGCTCGGAAACACACTTAATTTTGATGTTTTGATTTGAAATAATACTATAGCATTTTGCCCCAACTCATTTGATTTGAATGTTACTGATTTTTCAGATGGCACACCCTCAACCATTCTGGAAATATGCTTGGTTTATTTTCAGATATGCAAGATGACCAGGTTTCGGACAGTGGTTAACTCCTGCTTGTGTATGAGATTGGCCAAGATTAAAAAAACTGTATATTGCCACCTTATAGATTACTTTTACAGCATACTCAGTGATATGTTATCGATGACTCTTGCAGCATACTTAGTGATATGCTATTGATTAGTTTTACAGCATACTAAGTGATATGTTATCGATGACTTTTACAGCATACTTAGTGATATGTTATCGATGACTTTTACAGCATACTTAGTGATATGTTATCGATTACTTTTACAGCATACTCAGTGATATGTTATCGATTACTTTTACAGCATACTTAGTGATATGTTATCGATGACTTTTACAGCATACTCAGTGATTTGTTATCGATTACTTTTACAGCATACTCAGTGATATGTTATCGATTACTTTTACAGCATACTCAGTGATATGTTATCGATTACTTTTACAGCATACTCAGTGATATGTTATCGATTACTTTTGCAGCATACTCTGTGATATGTTATAGATTACTTTTCAGCATAGGGGTACTCAGTAATATGTTATTGATTACTTGTTCAGCATACTCAGTGATACGTTATCGATAACTTTTGCAGCATACGTAGTGATATGTTATTGATTACTAGTACTTTTTCTGCATACTCAGTGATATGTTATCGATTACTTTAGCAGAACATTGTGATATGTTTTGTTTTTTCTGGTTGCACACTCTGTTGTATATGTATCATATGCTAATCACTCTGTAATTTGATGTTCACTCTGTTATATATGATTTATTAATAAATTTTTTCCACACACTCTGCGATATACAATTAATAAATTCTTGTAAGAAATGCTACTTAGCAATGAAGGCATAAATGTAAAAACAATCCTTATTATTGGTGGTGGTGGTGGTTGTGGTGATGATGATGATGATGATGATGATGATGATGATGATGATGATGATGATGATGATGATGATGATGATGATGATGATGAACTATTCCAATATTTAATACAAAAGCGTACTTTAGTTTTCTTCATGATTTTAAAACATTTTTAAACAGCACATGGTGATGTTTATTATCTTAAAGCATGGAAATTAAACTGTTAAACAATAGCAGATCAGAAAGTATTTTGTTGTGGTCACTGTTATAAAAGGGAGAAAAAAGGAGAAATTCTTTTACAAAACAATAAGACCAAAAAATCACAATATTTCAAATAAAGTAATGCACTATTAATTATCTCTGTCATGCATGTTTTCCATTTCAAAAAGAAACCACATCATTGTCCAGAGAGAAGCCAGAATACCACGACGGAAAGACATTTATCAAAAGCAGGGATGAAAGTTCCATTGAAGGAATTCTAGCCACGAATAAATCCAAGGCAAAGTTTCAAAACTGGTTAAAAGCTAAAGTGTCTCAGGAACCAGATAACGAAGATGATGAAATGGAAGACCATGTAGATGAACTCAAAGAGCATAGTAGGGCAGTTAATTCCGGTGCAAACAAAACTGTGTACAGGAGCGCTAATTATAATGATGGCTCAATTCGGGAAAATGGCTTGCGAGTTGCTAACGGTGTTAAACCCAAAGTGCTTTATCCACTAAGTGTTAGGTCAGAGTCGACTGACCTCGGTTTTAACAGCGAAGATGAAACAGGTGAGATCACTGCGGCCACACTTCTCTCCCCTGAAGATTTTGACTCGCGAGCCGACGATATTATAGCGAGAGTGAAAGGGGATTTGAAGCTCTCCACCAAATACTCAAATGGGGACTTCAATAACGTATCAAATGCAGCAAGTTGTGTGGCCATGAAGAGTTCCCCGTCCAAAGAGGCTGATGTTAGTGAGAACAGCCTTGCCATTGATGTTTGCCCTACTTGTGAAAAACTAATGGTGAGTTTAGGTGCAGCATAGTTTAAGGGTGTTTAAAATTGGTTTTAGTTTAAGTGTAGCATTTATTATTAGTGTCTTAAATAACGGTTTTATGTTGATGTTGCATTGTAGTTGCAGCTAAGTCTGAGAGATTTGTTGTTACCTAACAGCCAAATACAACAAAATAGTATTACATCATATATGCAGCTAAGGTCAACAAAATTAACCCGATTTTAACCGTTATGCATGAGTAAATTGAAGTACAATTATGATAAATACATTAATGTTCCTTCTGGATTAGAATTACATTTTGTAAATATAGATCTAAAGAATATCACATTAACTTCCTATATCATCTATCTAATGAAACAAATGCTCAAATTATACATAGAATCAATTTAAAGTAAGTAATGTATGCTTAAGGTTGAGTGCAACGATGCCAAAATATAATGTCATTTGTATTTCAATGTTTTCCACATTTTGATTTGAGATTTGTGAGATTGAAACATTGGCAATACATGTTTGTTCACTTGAATTTGACTGCTTATTTATGGCAATGACATGAGATGAACTGGTACATGTTGTTTGAAAGATAATTCAAAAAATTAAAAGGCAGAAACAGTGGGTTGCCTTTCACAATTGCTTAACATTTCTGCAGAAAATACAATTATTTTACAGTTTACTGCCTTGAAAAAAATGAATGGGGACAAACATTGGTACTGTATAAGAAATAAGGATTACCCGGGTATTGATATATCCGGTTTTCAACAACATTAGGCTTAGTATTTAACATTGTTAACAGTTAATCTCCCTTACAGCCATAACATTTTTTTAGTGCAATACATATATTTTTTAAATATTAATTATAATTAAACACTGTCATTCGAATCTATATCAGCTGTTGAAAATAATACGTAACAAAATTATTTAAATAAAGTTGCTCATAATAGTTATTAAATCTAAATGCTTGGGTTAACAGTGTGTGAACTTATTTTTGTTAACAAATATTTTTTAGCAATAGATTATCAGACCCAGATTGTGTCTATTGTAACTCAATGAGCCTTGACCTAGGAAAACCATGCTAAATGCATATGTGTTAAGTGTCATTCCAGGTAAGCCAATGCAGTGTGCACAGGCTAATGATTGTTGACAATTTCTGCCTCAACTTGATTTTTGTTTAGAGGAGACTTCCTTTAAGCCAAAAATTCCAAGAAAGCAGACTGCACAGGCTAATCAGTGACGACACTTTATTCACATGCATTTAGCTCAGTTTACCTGGAAAAGGGCTGGTATTATTTTCCAGATGCCCCCCAGTTCTAGCGCCATACTGCTCATCCCGTGCGGTCACACCCTGTGCAGGAATTGCAGCCTTCGCATCAAGTATTGCGCAATGTGCGGCTGTGCTGTGCAGTCCACTACCCCGAACATCATGCTGCAACAGATCATCACCAACTTACACACTAAACAGACACACAGACAGACAACCAGTACATGTAAGTCACACCTTTCACACTAAACAAACACACAGACAGAAAACCAGTACATGTAAGTCACAACTTTCACACTAACCAAACACACAGACAGAAAACCAGTGCATGCATGTCACACCTTTCACACTTAACAGACACACAGACAGAAAACAAGTACATGTAAGTCACAACTTTCACACAGACACACAGACAGAAAACCAATGCATGTAAGTCACAACTTCCACACTAAACAGACACACAGAAAGAAAACCAGTGCATGCAAGTCACAACTTTCACACTTAACAGACACACAGACAGAAAACCTTTACATGTAAGTTGGGGATATTATATACCGGTAGTTATTAAAAACATGAAACAATTCTTAGCATAAAATATAAAATGGGTAAAAATAACCTGACTATCCAAAGTGATTTTTATACTGCTAATTAAATCTAGGAGTCAAATGTGCAGTTCTTATGTTTCATTGGGGGTTTTGGTGGTGCTGTTTTTTTGCCTTTTTCAACTGTCTTTCAGTCATATCACAGCAGTGTGTTTACAAACTCATGCTTTCCAGGATAAGCTGGTTGACCAATACTAAGTGAACATCCTTTTGTCAGTTACGGACTTGAAACCAAAGTAGGGGGAGAATGGCTGTAGAAACAATCTAATGGCCAATCCCCACACAAGTTACGTGTCTTGCTGGTGATCGATTCCGCAGTCCTCAGATTTATACTCTAGCGCTGCACCAACTGAATTATGACACAGCAATTAACTATTTTACAATCCTATGAAACTGTAGTTTTGACTCAGAATTGTATTTGTAATACTATCAACACAATGTCATGTTTTCTTTGTGGAATATTTGAACATTTGAAATGTCAGCAAGAAAAAACTGTATGGGTTCTGTGACACATTTCCATCTTTTCACACATTTTTACTTGTACATTCCTAATTGGAGAAATAATTTGAACCATAGTACATGTTACATTAAAATATTGTGTCAATAACTTTTTTTTCAAAATAAAATTCAAAAGATTCCCAGTAATATATCTTTCTTGTATCATTGTATTGAACAATTTATAAGGGAAGTAACTTGTACTTATTGATTTTGCAATTTAATTGCAGTTGTCTTTCTTATAACATGCTTTGTTCAGAGGTTATGTCCACAAAACCCTCTACTGCAAATATGTAATAAAATCAAAAGGAAAAAAAACTTATCAGTGCAAAAGTGAAATACATTACTATGTTTCACAATATAAGGAAAAACACACACACTTTACAAGTATTTAAAAATAAATATATATGTATAGTTTATACGTGTATGGTTAAAGCTCTCACAAAAAGAGATTTTTCTAGAAATGAAAATTAATTTTTTATTTTTAAAAGTTAAATATGACAATTCTTAACCATGTATTGAAAACAAAAAACAATTACAACAACAACAAATCAATTTTTAATTTTCTATAAATTTCACCTAATTTCAGCCATTCGCACGATACCGAAAAAAGAACTACGTAGAAGAATACCAGAATCTCCTAACGAGACGAGATATTCTTATGGAGGAAGCAGAGAATATCACTTCCGTAATAGAAGATCTCTCTCATCAGTTGAACCGTGAACGGAAACAGGTGTACAGCATTGAGAGCAAGGAAAAGCTTGTGGTATGATTTTTGTTTCTGGGCCTGAATTCACCAACCATTCTTAGACTTAAGAACAAAGAATCGAATTTAAGACTTAAAAAAATGCCTCAGAGTTTCATATATCTAAAAATGATGCTTATATTATTTAACATATTTTTCTTGATAAATAATTTTATAATTATTGGTGTTGACTAGACTTTCATGTAATTTTCACACATTTCAGTTTTTAAGAATACTCTTCATTTTTAGAATTAAGTCGAAGAATTGGTTGGTGAATACGGGTCCCAAACACCTAACCTATTTTCTGACCTTTTCGGGAAGACAAACTAAGCTACAATTGGGATTGTCTTTTGTAAAATTTGCTGAAATTGGGTAAATACATGTATCGGTACATGTCATTCGTTACAGTTGATTTGATATTAATTTTGTACTGCGAGGTAGTTTTTTGCTTAACATTCATTTTAAATAGAATAAATGGTTGAACAAATATATATTTTAGCCATGGAATTAAATTTCTAGTCTTTTATTAGTATTGAACAATTATAATAAGAAATGGGATCAATATATATATAATAAATATATATATTTTACTTTGGTGGAAAGAGTTAGAAATCTGACCTGTAAGAACAGTAGATGCCAAAAGCCATAAACACTGCTACTTTGATATGATTTAAATATTGTTTAAAACGGTGAAAAATCCATATGAACAAGCAAATCAAGCAATACATTCATTTCAAGAAGCACTTTTGAAAAAACAAATTTCAGGAAGCTGAAATCTCAAAGCTTCAACAACAACTAGAGCAACTGGACAGTCATTGGATAGAGTACGAGAGAAAGTGTGGTGAGATAGAGATACAGTCAAAAGAGGAAACCAACCGACTGAACCTCGTTAAAGACTCTCTATCATCTGTTCAGCTTCAAATAGACAAGGTAGGTTTAGTTTATGTTAGGTCTATTGCATCAAAAGCCTCAGGCTTATATAAACGCTCTAGAGTCGGTTTTCTGGGCCTTAAACCAGTTCTTGGTGTCTTTGGGGGAGATCTAAAGAACGCGCCCACAGTTGGGATCGAACCCGTTAGGCTGACACCATATCCATTACACTACGGCGACCTGTCATATATATTTATCGACCAAGGTAGGTTTGAGACGCTCGTTAAAGAATCACTTTCATCCGTACAGCTTCAAATAGACAAGGTAGGTTTGAGACCCTCGTTAAAGACTTACTTGTGTCTGTACAGCTTCAAATAGACAAGGTAGGTTTGAGACTCTCGTTAAATACTTACTTGCATCTGTACAGCTTCAAATAGACAAGGTAGGTTTGAGACTCTCGTTAAAGACTTACTTGATCTGTACAGCTTCAAATAGACAAGGTAGGTTTGAGACTCTCGTTAAAGACTTACTATTGTCCGTACAGCTTCAAAAAGACAAGGTAGGTTTGAGACTTTCATTAAAGACTTACTTTTGTCCGCACAGCTTCAAATAGATAAGGTAGGTTTGAGACCCTCGTTAAAGACTCGCTATCATCGGTACAGCTTCAAATTGGTTAGAGACCCTCATAAGGCGCATATGCATGATACCTTATTAACAGAACTTTTGAGAACAAAGAATTTTATATTTAAGTGTATATAAACTAGAAACTAGATACATTGTTTCCTTGGCCTAGTGATAAGGGTGTTTGCCTATCGTGTGGGACTTTGGGTGTTTTGACATGGCCTGTTGGTCACCCAGCAGTTAGTGAAATTAATAGGTTACCGATGGCCTTTCTGCCAAGGGCCTGGCATGCCAGTTAAGGATAAGAGTCGGGGGCAAAGATATTCATCAGTCAAGGTGCCTTATAGGTTAATACTGGCTGGCCTGATATCGTGGAGGGGGGGGGGGGGGGTCGAAATACTTGTTTAAAGGGACCTATTCACGGTTGGGTAAATTTTCAAAATTGAAAAAAGTTGTTTCTGATTCGCAAATTTTCATTTAAGTTATGACATTTGTGAGGAAACAAAAAAAACTGAACATTTACCATGCTCTAAAATAGCCATTACATTTGTATATGCATCTTTTGACGATTTAAAGACCTGAAAATTATAAAGCGTTGCAACGCGAAACGAATTAATAATTTGGAGAGTTCTGTTGTTGTCGTTATATTTTGTGAAACTACGAGGATTGCTTATATAAAGTATAAAATACATGTGACATTGTGTCCGTAAGGGTGGTCTAAGTGGTAGACTTTTTACTCCAGCTCTCCAGTGGTCAGTGGTTCGAGCCCTGCTGAGGGTTACCTTTTTTCTTTTTTAAATTTTATTAACCAGGTTTTCCGAAGGAAAAAACTGGTTATTAGATTGGCGAATGCGGGCGGGCTGGCGGGCTGGCTGGCTGGCGGGCTGGCGGAATAAGCTTGTCCGGGCCATAACTATGTCGTTCATTGTCAGATTTTAAAATCATTTGGCACATTTGTTCACCATCATTGGACGGTGTGTCGCGCGAAATAATTACGTCGATATCTCCAAGGTCAAGGTCACACTTTGAGTTCAAAGGTCAAAAATGGCCATAAATGAGCTTGTCCGAGCCATAACTATGTCGTTCATCGTCAGATTTTAAAATCATTTGGCACATTTGTTCACCATCATTGGACGGTGTGTCGCGCGAAATAATTACGTCGATATCTCCAAGGTCAAGGTCACACTTTGAGTTCAAAGGTCAAAAATGGCCATAAATGAGCTTGTCCTGGCCATAACTATGTCATTCATTGTGAGATTTTAAAATCATTTGGCACATTTGTTCACCATCATGGGACGGTGTGTCCCACGAAAGAATCACGTCTATATCTCCAATGTCAAGGTCGCCACGACTAAAAATAGATTTAAAAAAAAAAAAACTTATAAAGGGGGTTAATTTTTTTGGTCATATCAAAAGTTCAGTTTGAGTTTTCTCCCTTTATCAGATTTTTTTTTCACAATGAAAACCTGGTTTTGTGACAATTTTGTCCCTTGTTCTTGATGTTTTTACTGGAGCTTTTAAGATCCGATGTTTACATTTATCAATATAAAGCATTTAATGAAAAACTTCAAAACATGCCGAAATCTGTGAAAAGGCCCCTTTAAAAAATACACTTGACTTAACAGTGATGCTAAACTCTATACCAGTTTGGCAATTAGTTTAGGTTATGTTTTATTTTTAGGTGAAACTTCTAGCCGGCCACTGAGGCAATACAAGAAGAAAAATAAGTTGCTTAAATAAGAAGACACATGCTGTCAATATCTACTGAGAGGATACAACAGTTCCTCCCCCTGATCAATCACTAGAGTTACCTTCCTTGGTTGTTACAACAATCACAAGAGTTGCCTTTCTGCAATATAGCATCAACCATTCCCCTAAAAACTTTGCCAAGCAAAATGTAACTTGGTAGAATGAAAGTATACAATGGATTTGACAACCTTCAACTTTCATAAACTGGTAATATTTGTCTAGTAATACATGTTTATTTTGTTTTAGGAGCAATGGATTACGGTGGTGGAAAAATATCCATGATCTTAATAAGTTGTTTGTTTTTATTGCTTTTAAAGTTTAAAGTTGTGTGCTTTCATAAGTGATAGGGAATCCATCTTTAATAACAATGCTTTTTGAGTGCATGCACAAACCTATAATCCTTGTTGAGTTGGTTGACTTTTTGAGCCGCGTTCTGAGAAAACTGGCCATAATATAATATATGTGTAAAGTGTCGTCCCAGATTAGCCTGTGCAGCCTGCACAGGCTAATCTGGGACGACACTTTCGGCTTTAATTGGATTTTTGCTAAGAAGAGACTTCATTTAAACGAAAAATGTCATAAAAGCGGAAAGTGTTGTCCCTGATTAGCCTGTGCGTCGTGCAAGAGATCGCATACGCACATGTAATGTAACCGTCGCACAATAAATTGCAAACATTAAAGTTCCAGCCTGTTATTTATTAATTATAAATACTTATAATGCATATTTGTGTTAATGTTGGAGTGATGTCGTTTTTTAAAGTGGAGCACAGCCAGCGGTATCCCCACCCCGCCTTGGCACCCTACCTTCTTCGAACCACCTTATGACACACATGCCCCCAAGATGTTTTATATATGACTCATTATTTCATGAATGTGTTTGCCCCAAAACGCTATTGGAAAAAATCCCAATCCATATTGATAATATAAAATAGAGACGCGTTCTGAGAAATCGGGACTTAATGCATGTGCGTAAAGTGTCATCCCTGATTAGCATGTGCAGTCCGCACAGGCTAATCAGGGACGACACTTTCCGCCTTAACTGGATTTTCGCGTACAAGAAACTTCATTCAAACGAAAAATACCATAAAAGCGGAAAGTGTCGTCTTTCTTAAGCCGGTTGAAATACAGATGAGAATTTAGTGCGACCAATTTTGAACGTGGATTTAGTTCGATGTCCAGTACCAGTCATCTCCATCTGCTACTAGCAAAGTGTAGGTCAATTAACTTTTCTGTTCTGGAAACAGATAGCGGACCCATCATGTCGAAAAAGAACACTGTATGTGGTGGTATTCAGTATTTATTCTTAGATTCAACTCGATGTATGTGGTAAATGATTTTCAGTGCGCAAATATTATGATTATGCATTAAATAAGTGCAAGACATATATTGAAGTATAAAGAATAGGCAATACATATATATTGCTCCACTTTTTTTATCTATAATGAATAGGCCATAAAAAGTGCTCGATTTATTTCTATTTACAATGAATTGGCAATAAATAATGCTCTATTTTTTATCTATAATGAACTAAAGTTTTCATCGACTTTCATATACAGATGATGCATTTGAATAATTGAAAATGTTGATATATGGAAAAAAACACAGATTAAGACAAATTAATCAATTAGAAATAACATAGTTATTTTTGAACAACTAGATACATGATTAGTTAAATTGGATCATAATAATTATTTTTTACATGTAGGACAATATATATAACAGTTTAAAAATCAAATGCACTTTCCCTGGTGATCTCCATTACTAAACAACGGTTAACTATGAACAAGATAATAGTTTCTTAGTAAGAGACGTGTCAGTACATAGCTATGTTTATATGGATCTAATTTTCTGTAAGATGCGGGTTTTCTTATTACCCAAGACTTCCGTTCTTATATTTTTTTCCCAAGTGATGATGATGATGATGATGATGATGATGATGATGATGATGATGATGATGATGATGATGATGATGATGATGATGAAGATGATGATGATGAAGAAGAAGATGATCATCATCATCATCATCATCATTATTAGAGAAAGAACAAAATACTGTCTGGATGTTCAAAACAATAAGATTGATAAAATATCATTATTATTTAATAACGTAATGTTCCAAAGATAGTAAGCCATGAACCTTTTTAGCTTTATAGATTGTGTGCAACCTAATTAGTGGGTTGTCGGTTGAGATGTAAGGCAACTCGGGTCAAGGATAATAATAGTGTGCGCGCTTTTACTTTATATAACCCACACTAAACCACATTCCTTAAATATGTATTGATAGCTTGTACCTGAGATTGGGCCCAATTATAAGTATGTCATTTTGTCATATGCTTTCCTGCGTATGGAAATATCATTGATATACGAGAGTTATTATTTGTTTCGAATTGTTTATAACCGCAATGAAAATTAGTGTTATCCTGCACTGTTTAAAACATTTGAGATCTACTCCTAAAAAGAAAAAAACTTTAGAATTAAATGTGCACGTGTATTGGTTTCTTGTCTAGGGGCATATTGTGTACAATTATAGTTTGATATTATTTGCAATTTTGATAATTACTAATTAGTAGTTTTGCTTTCAAGAAACAGTGTTTTGTTCTTGATGTTTTGAAAACGATTGTAGGACATAAGCCCCCCAGGACAAAACCCCCCCAATGAAAAAATGAACATTTGGACAATTGCCCCCCAGTAGTAATAACAGGTAGGATATAAGCCCCCCAGTGCTTATTTTGCATCTGGATATTTGCCCCCCAGTGCTTATTTTAGGAGTGGACATTTGCCCCCCAGTGCTAATATCATACCGGTATGTTGTTTCCATTAGACTAGTATATCTCTGTATTTGGATTCAGTATTATTTCATATCTCATAAATATATAATCATAGAAACTTGGATCATTATAATTCGAAATAAAAAAGGTCCAGAAACTCACTTTAATTGCCTAATCTTAGGTAAAACAAACATATCTTAAAGAATTTGAATTGTTTTTTAATTAATCAATCAAAAGGATTATCAAAAGGTGTTACATGTGGCTTTGATCATATACTTGTTAATGAAAATTAAAGGCTTCTGTATTTAATAAATCAAAAGGATTAAAAGGTGGTGATAATTGGACATGATTATCTGCTCAATCGAGTAATGTCATTTAAAATTAGGCACTGGGGGGCAAATGTCCACTTCTAAAATAAGCACTGGGGGGCAAATGTCCAGATGCAAAATAAGCACTGGGGGGCTTATATCCTACCTGTCATTTCTTCTGGGGGGCAATTGTCCAAATGTTCATTTTTTCATTGGGGGGGTTTTGTCCTGGGGGGCTTATGTCTGGATCCCTTTGAAAACTACTTGAAATTAATAGAAAAATTAAATGGACCCGCCCCAGTCATAAATATTTTTTTCGCAAAAAGCACAAATGTAATACAATGTTGAACGAGTACATGTACATACCATATAACGGATATAACTGTTTAAACGCTTACAAACACATGTTCAATAATGACTGACATTAAGCATGAATCGTGTTTAATTTTGCGATTTAAATAATGTAACGAAAACGACGAGATAAGAATTGTAAAATGGGGAAATAAATATCTTATTGGAGTTACAAAACACAAAAAGGCTTTGACAAAGGAACTAAATAACACCCCGTTGCCAAGATCACGAGACGTCATCGATGTTATCAGCTCACTTTACGCGTGCGCCACTTTTTGTGGATAGGCGGCATGTGGAGTTCTAAAGGAACTGTGATCTAAGATTCTAATAGCTTGTTAACTGAACCAAATTCATAGAAAGTAATCAGAAATACAAGATCGATAATAATTATAAGTAAAATATGTATTGAGATAATGAACAGTATATTACAGACTGCATTTAGATCCGTTAACAGATTTAAACATATGCATTATATTTTGAGTTGTGCTGTTTCAAATAAATGTATCAATTATTTTACATTCAGTAATTTAAAGTTAAAAAAAGAGAATAAAGAGACAGTATATGAACGTTATTGTATACTTGTTGTAATGTGTTTAATTTCCACACTTGACATAATAATTCAATAAAAAAAGCTTCTGTTTATTTGCAAAACATATTTTACGCAAGTTCAAAAGGAAGCGTGAATTACATTTCCAAATCATCAAACCAAAATATTTATTCAACTTAAGCAGTAACGCCTATCAATTAACAAATAAACAATATAAAGATTCTTTGCATGAGATATGTTACATTTTAACAGGTACATTTCTGTTGTAAAAATATCGAAGGAAAAGCATCATGATTTTGAGAACGTAAACTGACAATAATCATGTATTAAGAGTTATTTAAAAAATGTAGTCATATCAATTATCTATACAGAATGGAGATGCTGTTTTCATATATTTATTATAAGTTCTGGAATAGCTAAACATAAAAGGAAATCCGTTGTTTATTTTCATTATACATATCGGTAACAATAAAAGCGGGATAAACCTAGAAAAAAATGTTTGGATAAACAATTTATTACTTACCTTTCTGTAAAATTTAACAAACCGTTTACAGCGCGTGTGAAATAATTAAAAAACAGCGCGTGTGAAATAACTCAAAACTAGGTCAGAAAATCAGATTCTTTAAAGATTGTTTTGTATGGTGATTCGTTTTTTATATACACTCGAAATGTGTTTTTGTTTTGTGCAGGAAAATACAATTTTATGATGTCAAGACGTTAATCAAATAATACCTCGATATATTTGACACTCAGTTATAATTAAGTTTAATTTTTGTATTATCCCCTCTCATACGAATGATACGCCAAAGTCGACCACATACGAAAGGAAATTATTGGTGATCTTTCGGAATATAATAGCTCACAAGATTTACACATTTTATATACATTCATAAATATTTCACAAAGTCGTGCAGTCTCTATTTATTCGTGATTTTTTTGTGTATATTTTTTACGCAACGAATGTTTCCTGAGTATGCATGGGCATAATAACATTAACTGTCCGCCCTGTCAAAACATCGTAGGAGCGACTGTCCGCCCTGTCAAATTTAGAGTAGGAGCGATTGTCCGGGATTTGATGTTGAACAATATATTTCCGACCAGTTTCCATATTTAATTGTGGGACGATACAGGTATTTTGCAAATATATATCTGTGTAACCCAGCCAGAAAAATTCCCGACCACCACGTAAATTTTAATTAGCAAAACATTGCTAATATAGATATTGCGAAGTCGATTTTTTAAGGCCCAGTCTCACTATGATGCCGGCTGAGCTCCGGTGCGTGATCCGGGCTCTACCGGGATGAACCGGGGCTTCACCGGGGACGACTGGGATGAACAGGGAACAAACGGGGCTTCATCGGTAAAGTATTAAAGTATTTGAAAAAAAACGGGACGGCACCGGGAACAACCGAGACGGCAACGTAGCTCCACCGGAGCCCATACAGACCCCCGCAGAGCTACTGCAACGCCCCGGTTGTCGCCGGTTTTGCCCCGGTGGAGCCCCGGTGAATGCCGACAGAGTCCCGGTATAGCTACGGTAATCGGTAAACCGGCGCCATGCCAGGACGCCACCGGCATTCACCGGGGCTCCGCCGCGGCATTACCGGCGACGACCGTGGTTAAACCGGGGAGTTGCCGTAGCTCTGCCAGGGTCTGATGCCGGTATAGCTCCGGTGAGTGTCGGTGGAGTTACGGTATATCGGGGCTCTGCATGAACGCTGCCGGCTTTCACCGGGGCTCCACCCGGGCATTACTGACGACAACTGGGGCTCTGCCGGGGCTTCACCGGGATAAACTGTAGCTAGTCCGGGGTTGACCGGGACTCTGCCGGGTTGTTGACCTGCTTCAACCTAGGCGGCACCGGGAAATAGTGTGATCGCGTTAAAAAGATCTACAAATCATCCCGCTTCTCGCCGGTCGACCGGCGTTAGCAAACCGGGATGGACCGGGGCTCTACCGGCAATAGTGAGACTTGGGCTAGCTTCGGGATGAATGTTTCTATCTTAACCGAGTGAGGATATTACCAGTGAGGCCCAGTTTGTACGAGAATGGTTAACAGTAATGTTATTCAACTGATCATTTAAATGGTGTTTAAAATACTGTTTTCGTGTTAAACCGAGTAAAGTGTCAAAACGTTTTTAATCATTCTAATATAACTCTCGATATACAGTGGAAATCTTCCAAATTTTCTATTATATATATAATGCACCTTCATTGGAAGGCGCACGTCAAATAAATTCCATTTTAACAGAAATTTTTTTTAAGTTGTCAAACCAGATAAAACCGTTGGTTTTACAAGTGGACGTACCTGTATCACGGTCAAAAATTACTTACAGGTTAATTAACTTAATTGAGATATAAAATATTCCCACACTTAAATAGGAAACAATCGACAATTAAACGAAGTGTGAACAAGTTTGCATGTATATTTTTATTTTTTTTTTGCTTGCATTACTCAATATTTGCAGTTGATTACCGGAATAAACCCCCTTCGGAAGAAACCCCCTTCCCTAAAAACGGCATAGCGGAAGAAACCCCCTTTCACATTTTGCATACGCGGAAGAAACCCCCTCGCTAGTTTTGCATAGGCGGAACAAACCCCCTTCGAGTTTTCAGACAGGCGGAATAAACCCCCTTCGTGTTTTCAGAGAGGCGGAATAAACCCCTTTCCTAAGTGTTAAGTCTTTCCCGCAGAGGTAGTAAAATCCCGACTCGAACGATTCCCCAATACATCCGTTTCAACCCGACTCTATTACTGCATGCTTGCTTCTTTTCAAGTTTATATTCATTTCCCGATAATCCCGTTTATAACATTTTTAAAGCACCTTCTGGTAAATATTAACGATAAAAGCTCTCAATAATTTCTTTAACACAAACCTTGCCATGTTTTCTCTTGTATCAAATAAATTTCGGCATAAGTGACTATTCATAGACTATTTATAGACTTGATGAAATATTCTCGGTCAGCAGCTGGAGCGTGCTCGTCGCGACCGAGGCCAGAAGCCGCCTGCAGAAGATTGATTCTCGCGGTTTGATCTTTTGCGGATGGCTCAGCATATCCAGCTGAGTCCGTCACCCTCGAGCCGGATGTCTTCTTCACTGCTGAGACTGCTGTCTTCTCCAGGATGCAGCGGATCTGACCAATCCGCTGTTTATCGTCGAGAGCTCGCCTGCCCGTACCGGTCCAGAGGTCCCGTCTGTAGAGGGACGGGTACGGCGGGACAGCAGGAAGGGGGTTTCTTCCGCCTATGCAAAACTAGCGAGGGGGTTTCTTCCGCCTATGCAAAACTAGCGAGGGGGTTTCTTCCGCCTATGCGAACTATGAAAGGGGGTTTCTTCCGCCCTGCCGTTTTTAGCGAAGGGGGTTTCTTCCGGAGGAGGTTTCTTCCGTACACATTTGCGATTATAAGTTGATTGCAGATATTATCTGTTCAGGTTAAGAACAGTACACTGTCCAAGTCTTTATATATGTATCAGGCACACATTTCAGCCACTTACATAATATTCAATATCGGTTGTAAATAATATCATATAAAACAATCAAGGTATATAAGTTTTAATATTTTAAAAAAGTATTCAAACTGTGATCTATGAAATGAAAAATGTTAAAGATTATTTAGTTAGATTATTTAGATAAGTTATTTAAGAAAAGATGTGAACATATTTCAGGTGGTCACTTTCTATAAAAAAAATAAGTTGGAGACACAAAACATTAAGAGATTGTGTCAAAAGAATTAAATAACACTCCGTTGCCATGATCACGAGACATCATCGATGTTATCAGCTCACTTTGTGCGTGCGCCACTTTTTGTGGATAGGAGGCATGTGGAGTTCTTAAGGAACTCGGACCCAAACTTGTAATAGCTTGCGAACTTTGATTATTTATGGCCCTCATAAAACTGCATGTCTTCCCGAATTATCCGTCATACAAGATATATAGATAACAATCTGAACTTTAATGCTTGATAAACAGATACAATACTCGATGTGAATAAACAAAATTAAAGAATTAAAGTCGAATCTCGTTGGCTTGTAATCAATTCGCTCGAATTTCCGATTGACTCAAAGTCTCCTCGAAGTACCATTTGCTTTTATTGTAATACATACAATTTTTTGGTCGTTTTTCTCGGATTCGCAAGGGTCATATTTTCTGATGGCTCGAAGCGCTTCCGTAGTCCCGGTTACAATTTGTACAATACATTTTGTTATTTTATTTTATTTCAGTCTCATCCATTTACATTTACAACATAGTATATACAAGATATAAAAACACATATATTACAACAACTGTAAATGGCCATTCAAATTTGAATTATAAGAGACAATAAAAATCCTATATAATACAATGAACACATGTATGATAAAACATAGTACATGTATTCTGTGAGTGAATGAGTGAGTATCATTGTGTAAATAAGAATGGTAGGAGTGGGATTAAGGTAGGTGATATGAATAAGAGTGAGTGAGTGAGTGAGTGAGTGAGTGAGTGAGTGAGTGAGTGAGTGAGTGAGTGAGTGAGTGAGTGAGTGAGTGAGTGAGTGAGTGAGTGAGTGAGTGAGTGAGTGAGTGAGTGAGTGAGTGAGTGAGTGAGTGAGTGAGTGAGTGAGTGAGTGAGTGAGTGAGTGAGTGAGTGAGTGAGTGAGTGAGTGAGTGAGTGAGTGAGTGAGTGAGTGAGTGAGTGAGTGAGTGAGTGTAGATGTGTGGCTGTTGAGTATAAGTTAGTAATGGCAGTAGAGGGTTTATTGAGCTATAATAAATTAAAGTCTTGTTTGTTTGGATCGAAGTCGCTTCGAGTCTTTTGAAGTTTAAATCGTTTAGACGAGCTTGGTTAATGTTAATGCGATAATTGATTGTACAGTCGATATAGTACTATATAATGAACAGAACAGAACATATCTATGGCATAGACTCTTGGTATACAAGGATGTGATTTCGAAGAAACAGTATCTTAACAATTTGTGCTAAACCGCTACGTTACAATTTCATGCGCTTTAATTTATTCATGAATACCACACAAACAGTGTTCTTGATAAACTAAACAGAACGATTAACGATAAGCTTGTTATGCTTTAAGTCAAATAAATATTCTGTTCTGTTCTGTTCTTGATAAACTAGCGAATAAATATCGTTGTTTAATCTTTCTGTGGTAAGTTCATGTTGTTATTTGGTCACTGTTATTTTTAATATGTTAATATGCCTTTGATAACTGTATTTTTTTTATTAGTGGCCTTTAATATTTGTCAATTAAATAATAATAAATAACAAATATATTTTACTAAAAATGGAAAAAAAGTTTACAGCGTCGCGTTATATAAATTCGGATTTTTCATATAATTGGGAACGTAATTGTTAAAATAATCGGAAACAGTAATGTTTATATCATACTTGATTATTTGAACAAAGCTGAGTTGTTGAGTTTTTGCAATTGTACTCAAACAAAAAAAACGAGTTGAGAATTGTAACTTGAGAGAAATAAACACTATCCCAAAAAAAATAATCTTAAGCAAATTGTACCAAAATTGTCAATAAATTGGTAATAAATCAGAGATATCCAATTTATTAGCATATTTTACCAATTCATTTAACGAATAAGCAATAAATTGGTTTCTTCAGTGAAAGCCCTAACCCTATATGTTGTCAACTCATTATTTAGTCCCGATTTCTGTACACTTTATTTGAGAAAGAAAATACATTGAGTACTCTATATTGCCAATCCATTGTAACAGAAAAATGTTTAGTACGATTTATTGCCAATTCACTTTATATAAAAAAGACAAGCACTTTTTATTGCCAATTCATTATAGATAAAAAATAGAGCATTATTTATTGCCAATTCATTATAAATCAGGGGCGTAGATAACCTCCCAACATTGGGGGGGGGGGCGGTCCAGTTTCTGTACTGGGAACATAAAGAGGTTCGTTTGACATTAGTCCACATGAAAATACACAACAACCAATACAATATGACATGATTAGTAAATAACGTATCCACATTTCGAGCATGCGAGGAACCGTATGCTGCGTAGGATTTGCAGCAGCTGCTTCCGTTTGTCGGCCTTCTCCTTTATGGGATACCAAAGGGGTCGAAACTTTAACTTCTGCTCGAGCAGAAAAAAATGCTGCTCGAGCAGCATTTAAATGCTGCTCGACCAGCAAAATGCTGCTCGAGCAGCAAATATACTGCTCGACCAGCATTTTTTCAGCTCGAGCAGAAAAAGCCTGCTCGACCAGCATTTATTTTTAGATTATGGCATTAGCCAAACAGAACTCTTGTTATATTTGCCGTTTGGTGCGAAACTGGTTTGTTTGGAAAAAATGGCTGCCGTCATGATGGTGCCTTTTTCACATCTTCTGCAAGTTTATGTGACGACCTGTTTAAAGTTTAACATTGACACGCGGTAAGTGCTTTATATTTTGGCTGCAAACTAGTCGATCAAAAAATTGTTGCAATTCGCTTAATAAGAAAATCGATCATAAATGTCTAAAGGCTGTTAAAACTTTTGCGAAAACAGGGACCTACTGTGTAGTCACCTATACTATACAAACAAGTTTGTATCGGTTCCTGGCCAAAATCACGACGATGAGTGATAAGAATTGCTCAATGGGTGCGCAAGTGTAGGTTCTCTGTTTCTATTTCTATCTGTTTTTACTTTCTTAATGATTCTTAATAATTGCTTCCGACACAGGTGCCGATTGCCTGTGATTGTGCCTTTCTGGTTAACACTGTTTACGTTTCTCGTTCTCCCCATACATGTATATCTGCTGTCCTAACTTTTACAGTTATCCAAACTATCATGTCTGTTAACCAGTTCTCAGTGCCCCAGATAAGCTGCGTATGTGCGTCTTTCACCCTATTAAAATGTTTAAAAATGCAAAGAAATACAATATCATGAGTATTGAAAACGCAACCAATTTGTCAAAATTCGTCAAATTAACGATACAAAACTTCGATTAAAAATGCTTTGCTCATTTTAGGTATTTTCTCTTTGGAATTATTATCGTAACACGGTGACGCTTACATTCAGCAAGCTCAGCAAACAGTCATAGTTATTCGAACGCTATGCGTTTTCAATCTGACCTAATTCGTCGCTCATTGTGCATGTATTTGTAAAGCGTCTGTAGTTTCAGTTTCTATTACGATGCGAAATAAAAATAGCTAAGAGAGGTCGAAAGACGTCCGAGATTGTTGCGCCAAAATATCAGCCGATCGCAAACTTTTTCGAATCAAGAAAGCAAGAGCCAATACCTAAGTGCCGAATCATTCGTGTTATCGATTTTGTTAGAAACTGTGTATACAGCAGTTGAGTTGACATCCAAAAAACATGATGGAAAGTCTGTGACTTAACAAATCTGTCAAAAGTATAAAAAGGCATGTCATTGGTTAGAAATTGTCGACATTTTTTAAAGTTTATATCATGGACAGTTTCAAGGACTAAAGATATTACGAAACATCAGTTTATTAAAATTTATGATGATAGTTTACAGTTCTATTGAATCAATACAAGTGTGCAGCGTCAACGGAAGTAAATCAGCAATTATTTTAAGGTATGCATTTTTATTACTCATTTCACTCTATATGAAGAATGGAATCACCCTATTTTTCAAAATCAATGGTTGAAAACCCTATTTCCCAAATAATTATCTGGGGCACTGAGTTCTCGAGGACTTTTTTCTCAATTTCAATGTAAATTATTTTTCACTGAGGCCAATTAGCTTGTTCACAGATTAATTCTTAAATTTTAATGTATTTTTCTTCTATTAATAGCATAATGTTTAACCCCAATATTCAGAATTCACTTAAAGTCTTTATAGCATAGAACATTCTCAGAATGCCAAGAAAATATGCTTTAAATCTGCAAAAATATGCTCAAATGCAAATGCAAATACCTTAGAATACATTTCCATTTGATAAATAGTTATCTTAAACATCAATCATATACAATGTTGAATTTAAATCTCACTTTGACGATCAATTATTAACAGATTTGACTTATTGTATGCCCCCAGTTGCTATATTTATGCTAAAATGTGTGTTCCTGTTAATAGCATATTCCTGTTTTTAGCATAATTTTTGCTGACATGGTATGCTAAGAACAGGAATCCACTGTAGCAACATATTAATCAAGAATTATGGTTTGAATCCGTGAACTATTATTTTTAATGGTGAAAGAAAATCTCCATGGCGCGTTTTCAAAAATTCCTAATCAAGCTTGGTAAAAGATCACACAGAATAGCAAATTTATTACAGCGCCAACTTCCGGTTAAAAATGATTGATTTTTTTTATATTCCGTAAAGACAAATGCCGCATCATATCCTATGGGTGATTTAAAAGATAATGAAGCCTAAATAAAACATGCATTTATTTTCTTACCATTAAGCATGTTTGAGTTCTTTTCCTATCTTACAGAAGTGTTGCCATGTGATTTACTTAAATGTGAAAATTCTTCTCAATAACTTGCTTCATTAGCAAAATATATTGAAAAATATCCTTAAAATTGCCCCAAGTGTACTGGTTTTGCGTGACATTTGATGTAAAAGGCAATTTTCAATTCTATACTTCAATAAAACTTTCAGAAATATTAGGTATTGCCATCATTTAATGAATATAAAAATGCATATGCTTTAAGAAAAATAAAACAATGCTTCTTACTTAGGTTGATATCTCTTGTAGCAAGTGTTCAAAGCAATGATGTTCTTGTCAATTTTGTGCCACAATTTTCAACTCTCTTCACGTATATTAAGAGGTGGCATCATAAAGTGCTTCAATATTTATAGGCAAAAAGTGTCCTTTTAACCTGTCACATGTTTTTTCTACACATTTGTACAGGTATTTATACAATTATTTGTTCATGTAAATTTTGAACAGCTGAATACTAAATGTGGTCAGAATTTGTCCCTGTCCCAAGTGTACATTTTGCAAGAAAGTTATTTTAAATTTTTCATAAGATAGATTTTTCAAGGTTTTACATCATTTTCTTCAAACCATTAATGCTTATCACTAGATGTACTGAAAATTTGATGCCAAAACCTTGTGAACTTTTTTTGCAAGACAAATATCGCATTGTCCCAAGTGTACGAAATTTTTATCATGTTTGATGGACAGGTTATAGCTTTTAAAAAATAAACAAAGGCACTAATTTTCTGGAAAGAAGTACACAGAAGGGTGTAATCTCCAAAAAAAAAAGTGGTTTCTTCACTCTGGGGGTGAACTACTCTTATTATATGGGTATGTCTCCATATTTTGTCTTCAGAAGAAAAATATAAGCATATACATAATAATGTGTGGGAACTTGGGAAGTATATTTGACTTTACCATAACATTATTACAAAAATACATTTCCTCTTCTCAAGTTAATGTCAATTTTAATCAAAATGTTTCTCCAATAATCTTCAATGTTAGCCTGAAGTTGGTTAACAAATGTTGTACATGTACACTTGGGACACAAAATAAATGTTTTTCTTATAAACCTCCAGAAAGTGAAAACAAACTTACATTATAGCAGAATTAATAATTAAATTTCGATTTAATAAAGCATTCAAAAGCAACTGAAAAAAAGCCAAAATAAAAGTTGAACATGGTCAAATGTCAAATATGATGGATGACAAAGTCTTTCAGACACGTATAATTAAACCACGCAGACTGTCACCCTTGTGGTACAATTCCTACACATCTAAACTCAAAACCATGTTAAAACCTTCGATAAACAACGGTACAGCACTTATTATTATTTCATTCATTTTAATGACACATTACCAAAATATATAGAGGATATATTGTATTACAGAGGAAGGTCAAGTAAGAGGACATTGTGTTTAATGTATAAAGTATAAAAAGAACAAGGTCTAATTTATAAATAACAAGGTGTCCAATATATAGAGAATATAATGTTTAATATATAGAGAGCAAGTTCTAAATATAGAACAGTGAATTATATGTGTCTTGTTCTGAGAAAACTGGGCTTAATTCATGTGCGGAAAGTATAGTCCCTGATTAACCTGTGCAGACTGCACAGGCTAATCAGGGACCAGACTTTCCGCTTTTACGGTATTTTTAGTTTGAAGGAAGTCCCTTCTTACCGAAAATCAAGTTTAAGCGGAAAGTGTCGTCCCTGATAAGCCGGTGCGGACTGCACAGGCTAATCTGGGACAACACTTTATGCACATGAATTTAGCCCAGTTTTATCAGAACAAGTCACATATTATATAAAACGAGGTCAAATATTATAAAAAAATATAAACATGTATTTTGTATCATAAAAAAGAAACTTCACATATATTTGAAGGCCATCCTATATTTTGATAAATCTGAGTTTTTACTTTAAGATACACTGCTTTGAGGCCAGGAAAAAAACTTTTAAGAGTATAGTTTTGAAAAATATGTGTTAAAAAACATGAAAATTTCAATTTTTTCCATAATTTTTTATGCCCCCCTTCGAAGAAGTGGGGGTATATTGCTTTGCTCATGTCGGTCGGTCGGTCGGTAGGTCGGTCGGTCCGTCCGTCCACCAGGTGGTTGTCAGACGATAACTCAAGAACGCTTGGGCCTAGGATCATGAAACTTCATAGGTACATTGATCATGACTTGCAGATGACCCCTATTGATTTTGAGGTCACTAGGTCAAAGGTCAAGGTCACGGTGACCCGAAATAGTAAAATGGTTTCCGGATGATAACTCAAGAACGCATACGCCTACGATCATGAAACTTCATGGGTAGATTGATCATGACTCTCAGATGACCCCTATTGATTTTGAGGTCACTAGGTCAAAGGTCAAGGTCAAGGTGACCCGAAATAGTAAAATGGTTTCCGGATGATAACTCAAGAATGCATACGCCTAGGATCATGAAACTTCATGGGTAGATTGATCATGACTCGCAGATGACCCCTATTGATTTTGAGGTCACTAGGTCAAAGGTCAAGGTCACGGTGACCCGAAATAGTAAAATGGTTTCCGGATGATAACTCAAGAACGCATATGCCTAGGATCATGAAACTTCATGGGTAGATTGATCATGACTCGCAGATGACCCCTATTGATTTTGAGGTCACTAGGTCAAAGGTCAAGGTCACGGTGACCCGAAATAGTAGAATGATTTTTCGGATGATAATTCAAGAACCCATATGCCTAGGATCATGAAACTTCATAGGTAGATTGATCATGACTCGCAGATGACCCCTATTGATTTTGAGGTCACAAGGTCAAAGGTCAAGGTCACGGTGACCTGAAATAGTAAAATGATTTTCGGATGATAACTCAAGAACGCTTTTGCCTAGGATCATGACACTTCATAGGTACATTGATCTTGACTTGCAGATGATCCCTATTGATTTTCAGGTCACTAGGTCAAAGGTCAAGGTCACAGTGACAAAAGTCGTATTCACACAATGGCTGCCAGTACAACGGACAGCCCATATGGGGTCATGCATGTTTTACAAACAGCCCTTGTTTTAGAACACTTCTGATTTTGTATTTAAATTTTTCTTAAGAACATACTGCATGTTGACAAAACACACAAAATATTGATAACATGTTTTAATGGGATTTTATTAAGTGCAAAAGACATGTACATTTATTTAAAAAAAATCAAAACATTTGGTTAACATCTTTTGTTGTGAAAAAGTGATTACATCTGACAGAACGGCCCTACTCATTTATAAAACTTGAACCCTTTCCCTATGCAATACAAACAAAACTGTTGCCATAACTTAACATCTAAAATTTGAGAAAAGTTTTCATTTAGGCTTCATTATCGCCACGCTTTTCAGAGAAAAAGTGGGGATATTGTGGTTATCTCCGTCGTCCGTCCGTCTGTCCGTCCTGGCCACTTTCTCCACCTGGGTTGCCCTGCCCACATTGGCCACCCCCACATAGACCATGCCCACCCAAAATTGCCTTTTACTATAATTTCTTCATTTCTACACCGATTCACTTCAAATTGATACTGAACCTCTCTTATGACATAATGGTTAATCTCAACTATAAATGGCCCCATTACCAACTCTGGGGCACCCCGCCCACATAGGCCACGCCCACCCAAAATTGCCTTTTACTATAATTTCTTCATTTCTACACTGATTCACATCTAATTGCTACCGAACTTCTCTTATGACAATACGTTCAATTTCAACTATGCATAGCCCCATTACCAACCCTGGGGCACCCCTGGGTCAAACATGCGGCGTGGGGATACACGTCGGCCTCTGACGCGCCATTTCTAGTTTAATATTTTTGAAACCACCCATATTTGTGTAAAGTTTGGAGAAAAATCAAGAAAAACATATTTTAACAATGAAATACATTTAAGTTGTTTGATGATATTTTCATGTATTTCAACGTTTCCAATGTCCAGATAAATACCCTATTTGTACCCATTGAAAACCTTTAAAACTTTAATTTTGCATTGTTATTCTGTGTTGGGCTTGAAGAAAAAAGATTGATCTGTATGCAAATGTTTACATTATATCTCACAATCATAACAATTTCCAATTTATCGACAGTGGTGACCGGGTTTTATCATTATTATATGATTATTAGTGCTTGTGATCATATTTCAGATGCCCAGGGGCCTTTATGGTTGGGTTAGGGAGGGGTGCTCCCTTCCTTCCTTAATTGATTTTTAGCTCCACTGGCCAAAGGCCAGCGGGGCTTATGTAATGGTCCTGTGTCCGTCATGTGTGCGTCCGTCCGTGCCTGCGTGCGTCCGTCCGTTCATTAACTTTTCGGTCCAATTCTGATGAAATTTCTCAGTAATGTTCCTTGGATGAACCTCCTTCAAATTTGTTCAAATTATGCGCCTGGGGACAAATTAGACCCTGCTCTGGGGTTACAAAATTGAACATATGCTTATATAAGGCCTATTTTGTGAAATCTTTCAAAATCTTCTCATCCATAACCATTGGGCATAGGGCTATCAAATTTGGTATGTAGAGACATCTAATAGTCCTCTACCAAATTTGTTCAAATTATGCCCCTGGGGTCAAATTTGAAACTGCCCGGGGGTCACAAAATTTAACATATGCTTATATAGGATCTATTTTGTGAAAACTTTACAAATCTTTTTGTCCATAACCATTGAGCCTAGGGCTACCAAATGTGGTATGTAGTGACATCTTATAGTCCTCTACCAAGTTTGCTCAAATTATGTCCCTGGGGTCAAGTTTGACCCTGCCCCGAGGGTCACAAAATTGAACATATGCTTATATGAGGCCTATTTTGTGAAAACTTAAAAAATCTACTTGTCCATAACTGTATGGCATAGTGCTACCAAATTTGGTATGTATTGACATGTATTATCTTTTCTTAGTTTGTGCAAATTATGCCCCTGGGGTCAAATTTGAAACTGCCCCGGGGGTCACAAAATTGAACATATGCCTATAAATGGCTAATTGAGGGTAAACTTTAAAAATCATTCTTGTCCATAACCATTGGGCCTAGGGCTACCAAATTTGGTATGAAGTGACATCTTATAGTCCTCTACCAAGTTTGTTCAAATTATGCCTCTGGGTCAACTTTGACCCTGCCCCGGGGGGGGGGGGGTCACAAAATTGAATAAATGCTTATAAAGCGCCTATTTTGTGAAAATTTTAAAAATCTTGTTAAAAACCATTCGGACTATGGCTACCAAATTTGGTTTGCAGTAACATCTTATTGTCCTCTACCAAGTCTGTTCAAATTATGCCCTTTGGGTCAAATTTGACCCTGACCCGCAGGTCACAAAATTGAACATTATATACACTTCTTTCTTGCTTATTTTGTGAAAACTTTAAAAATATTCTTGTCCTTAACTCTAGGATCTAGGGCTACCACATTTTGTATGTAGTGAGATATAGTAGTTCTCTATGTGTCCAATAATTATGTTGATGAAGGTGGCAGTGGTAATGACTTGATATGTCTGTGAGATATGAATGCCAAAGTCTTCGTTTTACATAACATGAATTTTTATGTAAAAGTGGTGGTTCTTCATAAATTCTACATGTTCTTTGCAAATGATGACCTCTACAAAGTTGTTCCAGGAGTACCATATTGCCTGACAATCTTTTGTTTTATTGTTAACTTAAACTGTACTTGATTCTAGCATGCCACTATACTTCTTTGAAGTAATTTGAGCAAATTTCTCACTGTTTAGTACTGTATACATTGTTTAAGGTACATTATAATTTCACATTTTGTAGGTGGACTTCAATATGTATGATCTACTTATGCTGCCGCAATGTAAAGGCAACAATCACTGGGTTTTGCTGGTTGCAAGTGTTATGTCCAGGACTGTAACCATTTACGACTCGTTGGGTGGTAACAACAAGGCCTTGTTCGATTTGTTCTGGTAAGGTTCAAAGCTGTAATTTATTTTTTGTCTTACCTGCTTGATATAGCAGTCACAGTAGCAGTTAGTGTATGTGCATTTTAAGTGTGTCTCTGAGCTTATCCAAACTGTGATTCGATAATTGAATATGCCATTTTTAATATAGCTTACCACATATGTTCTCCATGTAGAGAAGCTGCAGCGCATGCGATAACAAGATATCAAAGGCCACATTTAGGGAGCTTTTTTGGCCAGTTCCAGTTATCATTCATCAGGCAATATACCAAACAAGATATTCAAAAAACTTTGTAAAAATCTTATTTGTTTTCTATATTTGGATCTTTATCTTAAATATTAACTTGTAATGACCACCAACACTTTAAAAATGATAGGCTATATATAAATTTAAGCTTGCTTTCTTAGTTCATTCTTAATTATTATTGAGTCCTATCTCTCACACTTATGTGTTTCAAATAATGTGTTAATAGATTCACACACATATATATATATATATATATATATATATATATATATATGTTTGAAAACTGATTACCAAAATAATTTGGTATAGATAAAGTACCGCTTAAGTATATAGGCACATGATTTTTGTTGATTTTTACCAACAAAATATTTGTTGCAGCAAGTTCATGTGTCAACGAGCGCAAATTGTGAAAGATGGCTTGGAAAAAATCAGTTCAGAGTTCAAAGCGCCACCTTGCAACAAACAGCGCCATGGAAATAGCTGTGGAGTGTTTGCATTGATGGTAATAAATTAGCTTTATATTTCTATATAGGAGTCACTTTGTCGTACTGTCTGTCGGTCTGTCCCGAAATTTCATCCGATCTGCACCAAACTTGGTCACAAGTAGTATCCTGATGATGTTTAGGCCAAGTTTGAATATGGGTCATGCTGAGTCAAAAACTAGGTCACGGGGTCACTTAGTGTGTTTTAAAACCGAAAGTTTGTCCGGATCATAACTATGTCATTTATCGTTAGATTTTAAAATAACTTGGTACATTTGTTCACCATCATGGAACGGTGTGTTGCGTGAAAAAAGTACGTCGATATCTCCAAGATCAAGGTCACACTTGGAGTTCAAGGGTCAAATGCTTGTCCGGGCCATAACTTTATCATTTATTGTGAGATTTTAAAATCATTTAGCAAATTTGTTCACCATCATGGGACAGTGTGTCGCGCGAACGAATTACTTCAATATCTCGAAGGTCACACTTTGAGTTCAAAGATTAAAAATGGCCATAAATGAGCTTGTCTGGGCAATAACTATGTCATTCATTGTGAGATTTTAAAATCATTTGGCACATTTGTTAACCATCATTGGACGGTGTGTCACGCAAAAGAATTACGTCGATAACTCCAAGTTTAAGGTCACACTTTGAGTTCAGAGGTAAAAAAAGGCCATAAATGAGCTTGTCCAGGCCATAACTATGTTGTTCATTGTGAGATTTTAAAATCATTTGGCACATTTGCTCACCATTATTGGACGGTGTGTCGCGCAAAAGAATTACGTCTATATCTGCAACGTCAAGGTCACACTGTGAGTTCAAAGGTCAAAATTGGCCATAAATGATCTTGTCCGGGCCATAACTATGTCATTTATTGTAAGATTTTAAAAATGCATGGTACATTTGTTCACAGTCATTGGACGATGTGTCATGCGAAAGAATATGTCGATAACTCCAAGGTCTTGGTCACACTTGGAGTTCAAAAGTACAAAAATGGCCATAAATTTGGACTGCATGTCATGCTAAAGAATTCAAGAGTTCAAAGGTCGAGATGGCCATAAATGATAATGGCATTATCATTCTTAAAAATCGCCATAAATTTGACTCTCTTGTTTTGTGAAGACAGCATGCAAAATAGTCTGTGTCAATGCGGCACGTGGGGGTATTTGTCACATCTGTGACAAAGCTCTAGTTTGCTTAGTAAAGATCTGCATTAACTTTTATTCAACAAAATAATGGGAGAATGTAGAATATAATCATCGTACCTTTCTGTTGGTGCATTGGTTTTTAGAGCCTTGCATTTTCTTTTAATTTATAAAGGACATGATATTTCATATGTAATATCATAACATGAGGATCAAACTGTGTTATAGAGTCTTTTGTCAAATAACCCTGAAAAAAGGTTAAACAAGAAGATTACTCATCATATTCTAATTTATTAATGTGTCATATAATGAAAAAAAGCATTCTCTTTGCTCCATTATATTGTTTTGTATGAAAAGTTGTTTTTCAGTGTCTTAATCCGATTGTATATTTATGATGCATAAAACATGAATACTTTTCACTGTCAAACTATCGTTCTTGCAATTTTATTTTCAGAAATAGTATTTTTTGTGAACACTTAATCTAGTGAGTATATGCTTTTCTTATTGCAAACAACTGTTGTTGTTTTTTAAGTTAAGTATGAATGACTTTTACTTTATTTCCAGACTGCCAAATGTTTGGTCATGAAAAAGCATCCCACAATGTTGTGACAGGCCCATGATTCAGTTTTTCGAGACTAGTCGTGAGACGCAGACTTCTGATTCATGGAGTGCGGCAAACATATCTGTGCGACTCGATCACTTTACTGTAAAGACCCGCACGGCATTAAAATGGATATTATCAATATGTGTTGTTGCTCGAAAATATGTTTTTGTAGCAGGAAGTGCTTTGGGCTCGATTAATCTGAGAACTCAACAAAATATTATTAAAATCCTTCTGTGCCTTTTAGTTTTGAAAACAGAAGTAGCCAGTTGGTATTACACATCTCCTAAACAAGTACAGCACGATAAAACTTAAGATTTTATAATCCTTAATTTTTATAACGTCTTTATATCCACACAAAAATATTGATGATTGTGGTGCTCAGATTGCAAAACCACTTGTTTGGCAAAAATAATGCAGATGGTTAGATTATGATAAGTGCAAGAAAAAAAGAATAACTCTGGAGATAATAATTGATACGATAATCATTGCTTGACAGAATCACAATTGACCTAGATATTTATTTATGTAGTGGTGTATTTTTCAATGAGTGCCATAAGATTCCAAAAACATATTGACTTAAAATAAATAATCCCGATGGCGTAAATGACTTATCATTTCATGTTCATGAACCGGTTTTAAAATACTTTGTAGACTTATCTGCTAGGCAGTGAGGACTTTTAGACCACCTGATAAACTTCAACTTTATTTGCCCTAGTTCAGTAACCGACTAAAGATATGCTAACATAATACTGATGACTGATGAGTCTGTTGTGTCTTATATTCTCATTGCTACTTCAAATATTAAGTCTATTTCAACGTTTAGACTAATAATAAGCAAATTCGTTAAATTGATATCCCCCGCCAAATAAATTTTGATTATTGATGGGTGCAGAACTAACAGAAAAGTTTATTTGAAGGGTTGTACCCTTATCTCACTTATTTAAAAGTAATAACATAAAAAAACAATTGTCAATAACTCTTATTTAAGAATGTGTAGGGTTATAGATTTTGTGCATGACACCTCTCCTCATTGATATCTTAACATCAATTAAATTTCATCTTTAAATCGTGTATAGTATCTGTGATATAGTCCTGTTAAGTAACATCAGACATGTACTAGGGTTATGTTTCTTGTGCATGGCACTTATTCTCATTGACAATTTTACACTCATGAAATTTCATGTTGAAATCTTGTATTTATAGTTTCTGAGATAAAGCCCTGAAAAGTTACATCATACAAAAACAACAAAGGGCAATAACTCTTATTTAAGAGAGTGAAGGGTTGTGGTTCTTATGCATGGTTCTATAAATGAGATATAGCCCTGAAAAGTTACATCATAAAATAACAATAACAAGAAAGGGCAATAACCGTTATGTAAGAAAGTATACGGTTATGGTTCTCGTGCATTGATAATTATACACCCATGAAGTTTCATGTTAAAATCTTGTATAGTATCTGAGATATAGCCCTAGTTACATCATACAAAAACAACAAAGCGAAATAACTCTTATTTCAGAAAGCGACGGGTTATGGTTCTTGTGCATGGCACCTCTCCTCAGCTATATTTATACACCCATAAAGTTTCATGTTGAATACTTATATTGAGTTTCTGAGATAAAGCACTGAAAAGTTTGTGAGTGACTGCACTGACAGACCGACCAACGGTACGTTTAAGTATATTTAGCGTACCCGGGGTACATTAAAGTATACTTAAGAGTACGAGGGGTACTTTAAAGCATTACCCGAGCTGAACCGACAATTACCAATCGAGCTTATTGACATATTAAATAAATGATGATAGTGGTAACTATGATTGTGTGAAATATAATAAAATAGTTTTCCTGAATTGAGTGTACATGTGAATTAGCTAAAATAATGATAAAAACACCGATTGGGATTATACATTTCTGGAACTGAATTTGGTTCATAATCAGTTTTTAACTTTTTTAAGCTGAAATAATATACATATATATATAATCTGAACATATTTTCTTAAATAAATGTTATATCTTTGTATTAAAAAAGTGCAACACTCATGACTGTAAATTAGGCATTACCATATTTCTTTACAACGTAATGCATGTACATCATCGATATATATAACATTTAAAACGAAAATCGTTTTAAAATTCAAATGTTTGCATGGTGTTAGAACTACTGTTTAGATATCTTTGTTGTAAACAATGTGTTTAGGTTCAACGTCCGAAAAAAAAGATGTCCGAAAATAACTGCAAACTGTTAAAACGCGAAATTAAGTTGAATTGAAACAACAATGCGTTAAATATTATTTTTCATCAATCTGACATTTTTCACGGCGACTGATCGGAGCAATATCACGAGGGTACTGTAAAAATCGTCAGATCTCACGATCTGACAATATTGACGCTACACCGGTCTATTTCGTTTCCGTAGAGATAGCTAATGTCGTCCGTTTGTAAGCTCCAATTTGATTGGCTGACGGGTTCAATGGCTTATTCTAAAAATAAATGCTGCTCGAGCAGCATATTGCTGCTCGAGCAGGAATTTTGCTGCTCGAGCAGCATTTAAATGCTGCTCGACCAGTAAATTGCTGCTCGAGCAGCAATATGCTGCTCGAGCAGCATTTAAATGCTGCTCGAGCAGCATTTTTTTCTGCTCGAGCAGAAGTTAAAGTTTCGACCCCTTTGGTGCGCCATACTCCTTAGCGTGCCCCGCTGACAGCATCTCTCCCACGTCACGCGTCGTGGCGGGAAGCGTCACCAGTCGCTCGACCGCCTCCTTGTGGCACTCGCTTTCGTCGTGCTTCCGGAACTTCTCGGTACCCGCTTTCCAGTAGAAGAAGCCGTCACTGATGAAGCTGCCGGCCACCTTCGTGTTGCCGATCTTGCCCAACTTCTTGGCCGCCATGCAGAGATGGCAGAACGCAAGGTTCCGGCTCTGAAAAGAATAACATTGTAATAAATTTTGTGTTAAATATTAATGATAATAATAAGAAACATTATTAAGCAACATTTTTTTTACAATACTAGTATTTTTTGTATGTTGTGTCTTTTTTTCTAAATTTCGTTTGTATTAAGATCAACATTATGTTCATGAAAGATAAGAACAATCGCAAATTAAAATTAAATACTTATATACATACCTCATCGTAGTGGAGCCATGTGAAGGAATCAAACCAACAAGATTGGAATGAACGCTGTTCTGGCTTTTTCTTCCCGAATGTACGCTTAGGAAACGCAAAATTTCGAGGCCGATTAGGAATACTCATTTTGAACATTAAACAATTACATATTTGATATTGTTTTAATGATTTCTAATCAAATAATAACTGATGTACTTAGAGAACAAACATATTTTCAAACTAATTACTGTTTTTCACGCGTATATTTACTCAAAATTGTTTTTAGTGGCAGTTACCTTTGAATTAAAGCTATCAATTAAAATTAAAAGAATCGCCTGTCTCAAAACACCGCCAGTGCAATCACGGAAAAGAACAATAAAACCATTAACGCAATGACATTTACTCCGGCCCCTAGTTTATGACACCTTACAAGGGATAATGACACATCACTATTGGCAACCTCAGAGCAAACGGAGAGGGGACACATGGCTTCTGCACTGACGACGCGTGATTACAAAAAAATGGTTTTGGGGCGGCGATTTTTTTGGGATTTTACGTTTAGTTATATAACGATGACCAGCCGAAATATTGGGGGGGGGGCGGTCGCCCCCCCCCCCTGCCCCCCCCCCCCCATTATCTACGCCCCTGTTTAAATAGAAATAAATCGAGCACTATTTATTGCCTATTCATTATAGATAAAAAAAAATGGAGCAATATATATTTATTGCCTATTCTTTATACTTCAATATATGTCTTGCACTTATTTAATGCATAATCATAATATTTGCGCACTGAAAATCATTTCCTGTTAATTTCAAACATTATTTGTAAGTAGCGATTAATTGGTAGATTTTATTTAAAAGTACAAAGCCATAAAAAGCTGGTTTCTGGCAATTTTAACATGATTAATTTATACAAGAAGGCCTGATTACAATTATTGTTTATCAGAAGACCAGCCATCTTCATAAATACTGAATTCAATACTAATTTAAGTACATGTATATAATTTTTGGCAAAAAAAACTGATGAAGATCAAAGATATTTACAATTATGTCTTCCATAAATTAAGGTCATGGACGCTATACCTTCCTCAGTGCAGACGACCCAGCGAACACGAAAGCAAAATTTGTTTTTCTATGCAAATGAACATTTCTTTGTTTTGTTTTTTATCCTTTTAAAAATGTATTGTCAAACAACAAAACACAATCAATGAGAAACAAACTAATTATTCTAGCAATTTGTATACATTTTTAACACAACCTGTGTGCTGGCTATATCGATCATATGTAACCGTATAATATTGCGCTGCTTACTTCCCTTGGATATATCAGTGTTTGTTCACCTACGAATTTTAAATCGAGGCGTTTGACGATATTGCTATTTCGGCATTTTCTTAAGACGTTTATACCGGTTAATAACCCCGCATGGTGTAAGTTTCCACATGTTATCAATGCTATATAACTTGTATTTTGTTAAGGCAGTAATTATTTATGAGGTATATTCATTCATTCAGGTTTTTTCAGTAAATGCTATTCGTACCCAAATTACGTCGTACCTACCCTTTCGACCCAGTTGAGGCTATATGTCCTATTTGGTATCCGGAGAAGCGCCCCCCCGGAGAACTGCCCCCCGGAGAACTGCCCCCTTATTAGCTCATCTATTTTTTGAAAAAAAATTATGAGCTATTGTCATCACCTTGGCGTCGGCGTCCGGTTAAGTTATGCGTTTAGGTCCACTTTTCTCAGAAAGTATCAATGCTATTGCATTCAAACTTGGTACACTTACTTACTATCATGAGGGGACTGGGCAGGCAAAGTTAGATAACTCTGGCGTGCATTTTGACTGAATTATGTGCCGTTTTTATACTTAGAAAATGGAAAATTTTGGTTAAGTTTTGCGTTTAGGTCCACTTTTTTCAGAAAGTATCAATGCTATTGCATTCAAACTTGGTACACTTACTGACTATCATGAGGGGACTGGGCACGCAAAGTAAGATAACTCTGGCGTGCATTTTGACAGAATTATGTGCCCTTTTTATACTTAGAAAATTGAAAATTTTGGTTAAGTTTTGTGTTAAGGTCCATTTTATTCCTTAAGTATCAAAGCTATTGCTTTCATACTTGCAACACTTACTAACTACCGTAAGGGGACTGTGCAGGCAAAGTTATGTAACTCTGACTGGCATTTGGACGGAATTATACTTATACGGAATTATAATTATACGGAATTATACCCCTTTATACTTAGAAAATTGAAAGTTTGGTTAAGTTTTGTGTTTTGGTCCACTTTACCCCTAAAGTATCATAGATATTGCTATCATACTTGGAACACTCGCAAACTATCATAAGGGTACAGTAAAAGGACAAGTTGCATAACTCTGGATGTCATTTTTACGGAATTATGGCCCTTTTTTGACTTAGTAACTTTGAATATATGGTTAAATTTTGTGTTTGGATCCACTTTACTTCTTAAGTATCAAGGCTATTGCTTTCAAACTTCAAATACTTTCATGCTATCATGAGGTTACTGTACTTGGCAAGTTGAATTTTACCTTGACCTTTGAATGACCTTGACTCTCAAGGTCAAATTATTAAATTTCTCTAAAATTGCCATAACTTCTTTATTTATGATTAGATTTGATTGATACTTTGACAAAACTACTCTTACCTGACATACCACAATAGACTCCACCCAAACCATCGCCCGTGCCCCCCCCCCCCAACCCCCCCCCCCCTATTTTTTTTTTTTTTTTTTTTTTTTTTTAAGATCATCTCACAAATGACCACCACACCCTCACACTATACCCCCCCCCCCCACCCCACCCCCTCCCCAATTTTTTTTTTAAATGGTTAAAAAACAAAACTATTTATTTTGATTATTTTATGTTTGAAATACCGTCCAACCATCGCACCCAAGAATCCCCCCCCACCCCCCCCTCCCCCCACCCGAATCCCCCCCCCTATTTTTTTTTTTTTTTTTTTTTTTTTTTAAGATCATCTCACAAATGACCACCACACCCTCACACTATACCCCCCCCCCCCCACCCCCTCCCCAATTTTTTTTTTAAACGGTTAAAAAACAAAACTATTTATTTTGATTATTTTATGTTTGAAATACCGTCCAACCATCGCACCCAAGAATCCACCCCCCTCACCCCCCCCCACCCCGATTTTTTTTTTCCCTTTTTTTCGCATTTTTGGAAGAAAATGTAATAAATGTCCACACCCCCACACAATGCACCGCTCTTCACTCCACCCCTCCCTCCTTTGTGATTGAAAATGAGAGTCCCTTCACCTTTAAAAAGAAAATAGATGAGCGGTCTGCACCCGCAAGGCGGTGCTCTTGTTTTAAAGGTGGCGGAGAGGTGCCCCCCCATCAAATCGGTAGGGGCGGAGAACTGCCCCCCTGTCAGAATTTAGTAGGCGGATATCTGCCCCCCCCCATCAAATCTGTAGGGGCGGAGAACTGCCCCCCGGTGTCATATTAGTTATTAGTTACGTAGTGAAAACAATACTTACGGGTAATTTTACGTTATCGCCGTACACATTTTATCCGGTAACAATTGAATTTCAGTACAAGTATATTACCATTTATCGTACTGAATAACACAAATTGTCTAGAGGCATGTGATAATACTGTTTAAGGCCCTTAGTGCGCATCTGCACCACTCACTATACATGAATGCCATGTAAAAGTCGTGTTTTAATAAGAGCGCGAAACATAGTCGAGATCCACACAGGAAACGCGTGCGTGTTAATACTGGCCAAGTGTCGCAACTAAATATAGACGTGCAACTCAGTACTTATGGAGGAAAAGTTACATCGGAATTAATTTTCATTATAAAGATAGTATTGACCCATGGAAAAAAAACGTAAATTTACGTATAAAAAGTAAATTAATAGGCAAAGCAAAGGCATTAATTTAGCTGACTTGAAGAAAAAAGTAGAGTGAAGTCGAATTTATAATCAATTTATTTATGTTGTTTAGTTAATGCATGTGTCATACAAAATGACATGCATAAATACACACCTTACACATATTACGGCAACAGTTTGCATTTTGAGCAGATCATGTCGACATGCCAAACAAACAAAATCGGTAACAGTTGCTTTAATTAGCAGCTAATTAGGCAGGCAGAGAACTTGTTACCGTTAACGATAAGCACCGCGATCTTTTAATCTTTTAATTGGTAGACCGGACCGACCTTTATTGTTAAGAACGTGTTAGCTTTGAATAAAGCCGCATACGGGTTTATTATATTGAACCGTCCAAATCCGTAATTGGCGAAAACAAACAAATAAATTATTGTTTTCAGCTTGCATAAGGATGGATTAAATTGCATGCTAATTGTTTGTTTTACTTACGGGGAAAATATCAAATACTTCAGCCGAGAAAACTTTTTATTAGCAAAAAGTGATTTGTTTTTCTTTGTTCACATAGACGAAAATCACGTGATTATCAAGATGGCGACGTCAATGCCGAGGCAGGTTTTTTTTGCCGTTTTATAACTTTTATTACTTGTACAACTTTATATTACTTTTGAAATTTCACTCAATTTCCAGACATAATAGCAAGAAAGTTACTGGCGTTATTGTCATTATAATACTCGCTTCATATATCGCCGCGAAATTTCTTTAATTAGGGGGCACTTCTCCGGGTCATCAATTCTGACAGGGGGGCAGTTCTCCGCCCCTTATTAATCGGCAGGGGGGCAGTTCTCCGCCCTATAAAAAACAGTGAGGGGGCAGTTCTCCGCCCAGTGAAAAATCTTTGGGGGGGGGGGCAGTTCTCCGGGGGGGCACTTCTCCTAGAGCCGTCCTATTTGTTAGGGTAATTTCCAAAGCTTTTCTTTCGTAACTATGTCATTGTTTATTACTAAAGTATAGGCTATACTTTTTACATTTTTTCAGTCATTTAAAGTATTTTTTTATTACAATACATCATTTTCATTGTTCTTTACTGCAGAACTGAAATCTTTTATTTTGTTTTATTGCAGCAATTTACCACATACATCGAGTTGAATCTAAGAATAAATACTGAATACCACCACATACAGTGTTCTTTTTCGACATGATCGGTCCGCTATCTGTTTCCAGAACAGAAAAGTAAATTGACCTACACTGCTAGTAGCAGATGGAGATGACTGGTGCTGGACATCAAACTAAATCCACTTTCAAAATTGGTCGCACAAAAGTCTCATCTGTATTTCAACCGGCTTAAGAAAGTTTATTGTATGTCAACACGGCATGTACGTCTGTTTTCTGCAAAAGGAAGGGCTCCTTATGAAGAGAGAATTGATGACTTTAGGAAGCGCTGTTCTGCTTCATGGCGCAAAGTGACTGAAAGTTTGTGCATAGTAGTTTAACTTATGAGAGTAATGTTGGTGACATTAACCTGATTGAACAGCAATTACCTATGAAAGTTACGTAAAAGTTAAAGACGAATTTGAAGTGTACTTAAAAATTGTGAAAATTGAACCAAGTCTTAAAGAATTATCGGCTCTCACTACAGACGTGTCGCTACAGGAAAAAGCAAAGTTACATGGGCTGGAAAAGATTGACCAAAATAAACAATCAATATTAAAAAAAGTCATATCCAGCATGAATCCAAACTCTGTCCATGGTGGTGTGAAGACACACAGTTCGAGGTCCTCTAGACGTAGGAGTGAACTCATCGCATTGAAACAAGCAGAAGCCGAATCTGCCAAGATAAAACTGAAATATACTCAACAAGAAGCAGCACTTTTGAAACAAAAGGCAGAATCAGAAGCGAATCTTCAAGTTCTTTCCCAGCAAAAAGCTTTTGAAGCCGACGCTGCAGAAGTAAAGGTACTACAAGAGCATGATGTCGAAGGCTCTGATGGGTCAGAAAGTCATGTTGCATCAGACATTAAATTCAAATTGCAAACTTTGCCTGTTGTAAAACCTGACAATCTAGTTCAATAATTCATCAAGAAATACACAATCCAACAGTATCTGACACTAATATGGGAGAAAATCTGTGCAAATTTCTCCTTAAAAAAGACTAGGCTCTCTCGCGACCGACTATATTTAGTGACAAAACTGACTTTTTATCCCTGGAAATGTTTGTATGAATATTTAAAATGATGATAATTTATAATAGCTGTATTAATACAAGTATCAAAAATGTTGATTTTTAATGCAAAAAATGACTTTGTTTGTGCAAATGTTCGTTTTAATACGAACAAAGATGACAGTTAATAATAGTTCGTATTAATACGAAATATCAAAAATGTTGATTGTTAATGCAAAAAAAAAGACCTTTTCCCTGAAAATGTTCGTATAAATACCAGCAATGATGACATCTATGAATTTATCAAGTATTTCTGAAAAAAATTATAGTGCGTAAATTTACAAAGTATGGTTATGTTAAGAATCTATGAATTAAACAAGTATTTCTGGGTTTTTTTAAGTGCGTAAGACGAATTTTACGAAGTCTGGTTTTGTTAAGAATCTATGAATTCACCAAGTATTTCTGAAATTGTTTAATAATGCGTAAATTTAGGAAGTCTGGTTTTGCTATGAATTTGCCAAGTACAGAGTATTTCTGAAAATATATAATAGTGTGTAAATGTACGACTTATGTTAAGAATATATGAACTGACCAAGTACATGACTTTGTATTTCTGAAAATTTTTAATGCAGCATAAATTTACGAAATATGATTTTGTTGAGAATAAATGAATTGACAAAGTACAGGGTATTTCCGAAAAAATATAATAGTGCGTAAATTTACGAAGTATGGTTTTGTTAAGAATATATGAATTGACCTGGTATTTCTGAAAATTGTTAATAGTGCGTAAATTTACGTAGTAAGGTTTTCCTGAGAATATATGAATTGATGAAGTAATTCTGAAAAAAAATAGTAGTGCGTTATTTTACGAAGTATGGTTTTGTTAAGGATATATGAATTTACAAAGTATTTCTGAAAAGTTTTACTAGTTCGTAAATTTACGAAGTATGGTATTATTAAGAATATGAATTTACCAATTATGTCTGAAAAGTTTTAATAGTGCGTAAATTTACGAAGTATGGTTTTATGTAGAAGAATATGAATTTACCAAGTATTTCTGAAAAGGTTAAATAGTGCGTAAATTTACGAAGTATGTTTTTGTTAAGAATCTATGAATTCACCAAATACTGAATTTTTTAATAGTGCGTAAATTTACGTAGTATGTTTTGTTAAGAATCTATGAATTCACCAAGTATTTCTGAAAGTTTTAAATAGTGCGTAAATTTACGAAGTATGTTTTGTTATGAATCTATGAATTCACCAAGTATTTCTGAAAGTTTTTACTAGTTCGTAAATTTACGAAGTATGGTATTATTAAGAATATGAATTTACCAATTATGTCTGAAAAGTTTTAATAGTGCGTAAATTTACGAAGTATGGTTTTATGTAGAAGAATATGAATTTACCAAGTATTTCTGAAAAGGTTAAATAGTGCGTAAATTTACGAAGTATGTTTTTGTTAAGAATCTATGAATTCACCAAATACTGAATTTTTTTAATAGTGCGTAAATTTACGAAGTATGTTTTGTTAAGAATCTATGAATTCACCAAGTATTTCTGAAAGTTTTTAATAGTGTGTAAATTTACGAAGTATGTTTTTGTTCAGAATCTATGAATTTACCAAGTATTTCTGACAGTTTTTAATAGTGCGTAAATTTACGAAGTATGGTTTTGTTAAGAATCTGTGACTGTTTGTTTTTTTTAATAGTGCGTAAATTTATGAAGTATTTTTTGGTTAAGAATCTATGAATGTACAAAGTATTTCTGAAAATATATAATAGTGCGTAAATTTACGAAGTATGGTTTTGTTAAGAAAATATGAATTGACCTCATATTTCGGAAAATTGTTAATAGTGCGTAAATTTACGAAGTAAGATTTGGTTGAGAATATATGAATTGATGAAGTATTTCTGAAAAGTTTTACTAGTTCGTAATTTACGAAGTATGGTATTGCTAAGAATATGAATTTACCAATTATGTCTGAAAATTTTTAATAGTGCGTAAATTTACGAAGTATGTTTTTTTTTATGCATTTACCAATGAAAATGTTAAATAGTGTGTAAATTTACGAAGTATGGTTTTGTTAAGTCTGGTTTTGGTAAGAATCTATGAATTCACCAAGTATTTCTAAACATTTTTAATAGTGCATAATTTTACGAATAATGGTTTTGTTAATCATATATTTCTTTAAAAAAAAGAAGTTCATAAATTTATGCCACATGGTGACAAGCAATGAAAACAACTACTGATTTTTCTCCCTTAAAATGTTCGTAAATTTACGAATAATTTCTTAGTTGATGTCAAATGTGTTCTTTTTTCATTAAAAATGTTCGTAAATTTACTCACTTTTTTAGGAAATATACAAGTTTGATAATTCCTGTTCATGCATTTTGATTCAAGGTAAAATTCGTGTGCAATAAAAGTGAGAAAAAAACACCTGTTTTTTTTCATTTTGCAACGAAAAAAGGGAATATCAAAGGATATTCCCTCATAGAATTCCGATGCGTTGTAGTAGTAGTAGTAGTAGTAGTAGTAGTAGTAGTAATAGCAGAATCAGAAGCAGAAATAGCAGTAGTAGCAGTAGTGGCAGTAGTGGAAGTAGCAGTAGTAGTAGTAGTAGTAGCCGTAAAATTGTAGTAAAATACTACTGAACTCGGAAAATATAAATAAACGCACAACATTGTTTGTTGTTTTAGTAGACGTCGTAGTGTAGGTACTGATAGCAGTCTAAGTAGTAGTGGCTGTAGTTATTGTTGTTATGTATAAGTTATAGTAGCAGTAACGGCAACAGCAGCAGAAGAGGTAGCAGTAGTTATAGTAGCTTTTCTTTTGAAGTTTTATCAGTTTAATATACACAGATAAACAAACAACACTTAAACAATTATTAATTCTTTAATTATAGTTATCTTGTTTCTTACGACTTTTCAATGAAGAAATTGTCTTGTGTCCTTGACTCGAGTTGTGGGATTCGGCTTCGCTATAATTGCGCGATAACGTTATTGTTGTTTCTTCTTTTTATTTCGACAATTGAATTTAACAAACGGCGATAACCTTTCACACACTTTCAGTACCTTTATAAAGCTGAGATTTTATGAGGCATCTGATGTTATGAAGCGGTGATTCGAAAAGCAGTGATACAATAAAGGAAGAATTGTATATTATGTCGGAAGTTTAAGGTACAGTGATTTACCGACATCTGACAATTAAAAAAATATAATCGCAGTCGAATGACAAGTGTGTCACTTATCTACGATATCGTGTCAAAAGTCGCAAGTGATATTCATAGTTGATACATGTATATATTTCGCACTCAATTATATGCATATCATTTTGGCTAGAAAACGAAATCAAATCTTTGTCATATAAAATGCAGAATTCTTGTTGCGATCGAAATTTGGAAGATATGTTAGACTCTTTTAATAAAAAACACATTTTAAAAAACATTCCTATTGTGATGCTTCTTTTAGTATCAGGTTGTGTTGGACTTATAAACAATGCCTTATCATTTACCTTTTACAAGCAAATAATGCACAAATCGACGGCAAATTAGCTTCTGGTTTATCTCTCAGTCACACATTGGATAGTGTGTTTGGTGGATGTAGACTAAATAGGATGTATGTTTCAACCTTTGTACTAAATAGGCTAAATAGGATGTATGTTTCAACCTTTGTACTAAATAGGCTAAATAGGATGTATGTTTCAACCTTTGTACTAAATAGGCTAAATAGGATGTATGTTTCAACCTTTGTACTAAATAGGCTAAATAGGATGTATGTTTCAACCTTTGTACTAAATAGGCTAAATAGGATGTATGTTTCAACCTTTGTACTAAATAGGCTAAATAGGATGTATGTTTCAACCTTTGTACTAAATAGGCTAAATAGGATGTATGTTTCAACCTTTGTACTAAATAGGCTAAATAGGATGTGTGTTTCAATCTTTGTACTAAATAGGCTAAATAGGATGTATGTTTCAACCTTTGTACTAAATAGGCTAAATAGGATGTATGTTTCAACCTTTGTACTAAATAGGCTAAATAGGATGTATGTTTCAACCTTTGTGCTAAATAGGCTCAATAGGCTCAAAATGCTGTTAACTATGTACTTTATAGGCTTAATAGGCTGAAAATGCTGTTAAATAGGCTAAATAGGCTAATTAGGATGTATGTTTCAACCTATGTACTAAATAGGCTGAAAAGGCTGTTAAATAGGCTAAAAAGGCTGAATAGGATTTATGTTTCAACCTATATACTAAAAAGGCTAAATAGGCAATATAGGCTGAAAATGCTGTTAGATAGGCTAAATAGGCTAAAAAGGATGTATGTTTCAACCTATGTACTAAATAGGCTAAATAGGCTAACTTCACACACGTGGCGGGCGTCACAACTATTACGCACGATCTTTATGCGGTAACATTCACCAGCGACGTCGCTTGCAAACTGGGGTATTTTGTTAATATTTCTGCCATCTCCTGCTCAGTTGTGATGGTGTGTATCGTTACAATAGATCGATTTCTTACGGTTTATGAACCATTTCCAACATGGAAGTTCACACCATTTCGCTGCAAGTTAATCTCAGCTGGCTTGTTTGCAATCACGTGTGGGTCTTGCATTCCCGATTTCTTCACGGCTGGAGTAGTAGAAATTGATGTGCAAATTATTGAGGCAAACGTCACGTTAAAAGGACATAATTATGGTATACCGGTTACGGGAGAGATTTTCTGGCTTATATAAGTCTCCTGCATTGTCAAGATTGTGGATTTTGCCTTGATTTTCGCATGCTTCGTCGTGATGTACTCTTTGATTGATCGAAAAGTTTACAACTCTAAACAAAAATTGTTGAAACACCATATCAATAAACATTCAAACAAGGCGCATGATCAGTGAAAGGTACAAATGCCAGTTTCGAATCTAATCAAATGCAAAATCTTGTAACACCAGAAGACACGCGAAAAGATATCCGACAAGAAAGAGCAGTGAAGCAGCGTAAACGCAATACGATCAGTGACATAAATCTTAAAATCACGCTGATGATATTTCTCATGGCAATCACGTCATTCGTAAGCCTGATGCCTAGCTATGCGATAACTTTAGTATATAGACAAAAGAGATACGAAAGTCCTTGGTGGATTTTACTGTTGATTAATACGAACTTCATACAGCGTCAACCCGTTCATCATTGACTTCTGTAACAGTGAGTTTCGCGTGTATGTGAAAAACGTCCTCCGATGTAGAAGTGCAAAATAAGGGACATTTGGGCATGTTCCACGTGTACGTAAAGAACATCCCCAGGTGAAGAAATGTACAATGAAAGGCCTATTTGCGTGCATTTAACGATGTTCACTTGAACAATTGATTCGCGTTCTGAGAAAATTGGGCTTAACGCATGTGCGTAAAGTGTCGTCCCAGATCAGCCTGTGCAGTCCGCACATGCTAATCAGGGACGACACTTTCCGCCTTTATTGGATTTTTGCTAAGAAGAGCCTTCATTCTAAACGAATATTGTCATAAAAGCGGAAAGTGTCGTCCCTGATTAGCCTGTGCGGACTGCACAGGCTAATCTGGGATGACACTTTACGCACATGCATTAAACCCAGTTTTCTCAGAACAAGGCTCAATTACGTTTGTGCACTAGTTTGCATGCACGATGAAAGACTGTTCATTGAACTGTTTCGCCATGTGTATGTTATGTGTTTTTCTTTTAAGTTTGTTTCTAAATACTTGTCATTCTTTCTTCAATATTTTTTTTAATTATATGGTATTAGATCTGAGGTCGGCAGTTGTTGTAATGCGCAGCAAAGATATGCCATTTCTTAAAAAAGTTATTTAACGTGATGTGAAGCCGATATGTAAAAGCTACTGGACCGACTATGTAAAAAGCTCACGAAGAATGGACAAATTTGTTTAGAGCATTATTCAACAAAACAAGGGACAGCTTTAAACCACGTCTTCAAGTTATGGTTATCAACAAAAGTCTAAATCAAACTCGTTAATGTACAAAATTGAATCGTAACACAATAGCATGTGTACTTAATGTAAACAACATCTCTTTTGGAACTCTCAGAAAGTAAGGTACATAATTAGAAAAATTCACGTAACTTAAACGTTATAATTTTTTGTCGGAAGTGGTGTTTTTTAAAATGTAACACATATCATTATACATATAAATTCCATTTCGTGTTGATGTCATTATAACTGTATAAATGGAATTACCTTATGCAGTCGCAGAGGTATTTGAAGAATTTCTTTCGATTCGTATACAATGTATAAACGTGCTTGCGAATATACTCTTTATAACATTCACAATGTTTTTTCTATATACTATAAAACTCTTATTTTTGAAGTGTTCCACGTTGGTAGCCAAATAAAGTAGAACGGCATAACATTTCTCAACATATTATATATCATTTTACGTCGAAACACATGTTAATATATTGAATTTGTATTTTTATATTGCAGTTCCAGGTTTTATATTCTTTATGTGTCATTCTAGTTTGAAATAAACTTTTATCTATTGAAAAATGTACATAAATATCCGCTTTCATATTGTATTATTTTTGTATAAATCATCCAACGTTGAAATAAAATATTGCACAACGTTATTTTACGTCCAAATAAAATATTTTTTTTGTTTAATTATGCGGTTCCATATCGTTTTCTCCTAGTATATATGTCAAAAAGTTGTTGTTTTTAAAATGCAGTCTCATATTGCTTTTTCCTTGCATATGCCATTTTAGTTTGGTTTAAAAGTTTACTTTTTATATTGTCCGTTTCATATTGTGTTCTCCTTTTATATGTCATTCTACGTTGAAGTACACATTTGAATATTGAACCATTAAAGAGTGCTGTTTTTTATATTGTATTTTCCTGGAATAGCTGTCACTAAAGAACAAAAACCTGTGTAGTTTCATATTATATTATCTGTTTTTTGTAGGCTGAAATAAAAGGTTATACATTTAAAAAGTGCGGTTTCATATTATATTCTCATTGCATCCGTTTTAATACGTTGAACTAATAGCTTATACATTACACAAAATAATTGCAGGTTCATATTTAATTTCCCTTGTACAATTGGTGACTTTTCTAGCGCAACACGTATTCAAATCAATATAGTTCCCTTATTGTAGAACGGATTTTGTTGAAATTTGGACATAGACTTATTCAACATATATCTATTACTTCATGTAAATTTAATTGAAATGAATCAAAAAGATCACTGAAACAGTAAAATGTTCAAAATCGTACATCGTAAAATAATAGTGTGAAAAGTAAAACGCATAAACGTACATGTCTTAATGACCGACCGGCTTGCAACATTGCGCTCAAGGATATTTAGCCATATTGCTTTTTTTCTAATAAATGTTATGTTTTCCCCAACCCACCTAAAAAGGAGAAAATTCAATAAAATAAGAATCATATCGCGTTTCACCATTTTCTCGTGTATAAAGATGAAACCATACCTACCCCACGTGCAAAAGCGCTCCATTGTCACGGATGAATGATTGTTTCGTTAACTTGCACAAATATAGTCACATGATCACATGTGTGATTTAAAATTCAAATCTTAATTAATTACTGAGATATTCAAGTTTGAAAGTGTTGCGTTAGAAAAGTCTCCAAGTGTACACACACATGCATATGTTTTGCCAACGAAAGTTTGTTTTTCCTGTTCGATTTTATTATCGCCATGTATTGAATGTTATTTTTAATTACATGTATGCCACTAAAGATTATCATATACATAGGCCAGCCATCTGAACGCTACTGTTATTTGTAACCCTGAAGTTTGGGATTAAGTTTGCGTTAGGCTATCACGTTGTCTCATTACGTGCCGAGTTACGTTTTTTTTGTTGAGAGAAATGAGGGTCGCTCTGAAAGACTGAAAATGACCATCGGAAGAGGTCTTGTCCGCTCACAGTGGATAAAACATTGAGGAGCCTTGCAGCAGGCGTTCCGAAGATGGCGCGTCACCAGCGACTGGTTCCGATTCCGAGTCACCAGTAACTGGTTCCAATTCCGAGTCCCCAGCAGCTGGTTCCTATTTCGAGTCACCAGCGACTGGTTCCGATTACGAGTCACAAGCGGCGGTTTCTAATTCTGAGTCACCAGTGACTGGTTCCTATTCCGAGTCACCAGCGACTAGTTCCGATTCCGAGTCACCAGCGACTGGTTCCAAACCCGAGTCAGCAGCGAATGGTTCCAATTCCTAGTCACCAGCAACTGGTTTCAATTCCTAGTCATCAGTAACTGGTCCATTCCGTGTCACTAGCAACGGGTTCCAATGCCGAGTCACCAGCGACTGGTTCCGATTCCGAGTCAGCAGCGACTTGTTCCAATTCCGAGTCTCCACCGTCTGGTTCCTATTCCGAGTCATCAGCGACTGGTTCCGATACCGAGTCACCAGCGATTGTTTCCAATTCCGAGTCACCAGCGACTGGTTCCGATTCGGAGTCGCCAGCGACTAGTCCATTCCGAGTCACAACCGACTGGTCAATTCCGAGTCACTCGCAACGAGTTCCAATGAAGAGTCACTAGCAACGATTTCCAATGCAGAGTCACTCGTAACGAGTTCCAATGCCGAGTCTCTAGCAACTGGTTCCAATACCGAGTCACTCGTAACGAGTTCCAATGCCGAGTCACTCGCAACGGGGTTTCAATGCGAGTCACTAGCAACTTGATCCAATGCCGAGTCACTAGCAACGGGTTCCAATGCCGAGTCACTCGTAACGAGTTTCAATGCCGAGTCTCTAGCAACTGGTTCCAATACCGAGTCACTCGTAACGAGTTCCAATGCCGAGTCACTCGCAACGGGTTTCAATGCGAGTCACTAGCAACGTGTTCCAATGCCGAGTCACTAGCAACGGGTTCCAATGCCGAGTCACTAGCAACGGGTTCCAATGCCGAGTCACTCGCAACGGGTTCCAATGCCGAGTCACTCGTAACGCGTTCCAATGCCGAGTCACTCGAAACGGGTTTCAATGCCGAGTCACTCGCAACGGGTTCCAATGCCGAGTCACTCGAAACGGGTTTCAATGCTGAGTCTCAACAACTGGTTCCAATGCCGAATCACTAGCAACGGGACACTTTCAATTTTTAGACTGTTAATAAGTGAACTGTTATTGGTTTATGACCTATCTTTCATATTTTTATTTCGCAACGCCCCCCCCCCCTCACCACACATCAGAAACGTGTATTATTTACGCTTAAAGAATTAGTAATAATTATCTTATGGCGCACTATCAGTATTTTTGTATTTGACAAAGTGTAAAATGCAATAGGTAGTCTCATATTCTGTAATTTCCATTGGCTATACCATTCGCTCTGATATTTGGGAAGCCATCTGCGCTTAACTCGATCATAAATTGGAAACAGTGCGCTATTGGTCCGTGCTTCCGACAAAATACGTCATCCAGCGATGGAAGCGTATTGGCACTGTACAAACAGGCCGGATTTTCCAATCGTTGGCGCTTATAGCACGTGCTATGAAAAGATTGTAATTCCATTCGTTTATATTTCGATATAGGGAAACGAAAGTAGCCCGGAATCTTTGCCGGGAATTTCGATACGTTTTCTGAAAAGCTCAAGGTTGCATTAAACGCGCGAGATTTCATTCTAGCGTATATATTCAGCCGCCGAAACAGGTCTGTTGTGCGAAATATTGCTTTTCAAAAAGTACTATACATCTAGCATAGCATCGAAATTTATTTAACATGTACTATCATGATGGAGTTATTTGCAGCTACCGCTCTCCTACTCTGCGCTTTTTGCGTTCCTGCTTGCGATTTATCGCTTTCGGCTATATTACAAACTGAAAGAACCTAATAATAATCCGTGTGCCACGGAAAACACGTGCTGCAGTGAAATAAAATTGCAAAATGGCGAACTGCAGGCTGGAAAACTGTCGACGAGAATGCTGACTGTCATGCCGTCGGATGAATACGCCGAAAAAGAAGTCCCACTAAGCGTGAATTATCATTTCACGCGGAAATGCAACTACAAGTGCGGATTTTGTTTTCACACTGCGAAAACATCGTTTGTGTTACCGCTTGACGATGCGAAGAGAGGGCTTGAACTCTTTAAAAAATGCGGGTGAGTGGTCGATCAATATACTATGGTATGAGCCGAGTTCTGCGAAAACTGGGCTTAACGCATATGCGTAGAGTCATTCCAGATTAGTCTGTGCTGACTTTGCAGTCCACGCAGGCTAATCAGGGACGACTCTTTCAGCGTCCACTAAATTGTCCGTTTGAAGAAAAACGGAAAGTTTCGTCCCTGATTAGCCTGCACGGACTTCACAAGCTAATTTGAAATGACACTTAAAGTTGAGCCCAGTTTTCCTAGAATGAAGCTCTACTGAAGTAGTTGTTTTACGCGATTCGTCGTCGAAAATGGCGTGTTTAAGACAATAGAGCTGTCTTTCGTTGAGTTAAGAAAATATAATCTTCTAGATACTGATGTTTATTTGGAGAATCTAAAATGTCTTATAATACAAAGGAAATCTATTATTGAATTGATTAAAATCGATCAGACTCATATTTGCAGAGTGCGTTCATTCTGTCTGTATGATGTTTTAGTTTCTTGTTACTTTTTGATATGAGAAATTTTGAACGTTACCTCGATGCGTGTTTGTTTGTTGAGATTTAAACTTCGGAAATCTCGTATGTTTACATCACACCATTTAACCGGATTTTATGAATCATTAAAAGAATACATAAGCCTCGCTCTGTGAACAGGGGGTTAAATGCATATGCGTAAAGTGTTGTCCCAGATAAGCCTTTGCAGTGCGGATTGCACAAGCTAATCAGGGACGACACTTTCCGCGTAAACTGGAAGGGTCGACCTTTAAACGAAAAATACAATAAAAGCGAAAAAGTGTCGTCCCTGATTAGCCTTTGCGGATTGAACAGGCTAATCTGGGACGACACTTTACGCACATGCATTTTTAAACACCCTTTTCGTAGAGCGAGGCTCATATATATATAAGTATATAGGCATACAAACGACGTTTCAATTTCTTAATCAGGATATTCTGGGCCCGGTTGCTGAAAAATCAAAACTGTCTTTTAACTCTGACCCAAACAAAATTAATTTTAAGAGCAATGTTACAATCAAACTATTCGAGCTTACAAATAATTAAAACATACACCAAAGTCGTAACATTTTAAATCACATAAATAACTTGATAAAAAATAACTATCCGTTTAAGTTTTAAGCAACAAGGCCCTGTTTGTTTCCATCGTTTAAGGCATGAAGAAAATCAACTTTTCCGGTGGCGAACCGTTCATAGTGAAGAAGGGAGCGTTCGTCGGGGAGCTGGTTAAGTTCTGCAAACAGACGCTGGGCGTCGAGAGCGTCATCATCGTCAGTAACGGAAGTCTCGTCTCGGAGCGCTGGTTTGAGAAGTACGGTGAGTGCTATCATACCCCCGCATGAGCCGCGTTCTAGGGAAAACCTGGCTTTATGCATGTGCGTAAAGTGTCGTCCCAGATTAGCCTGTGCAGTCTGCACAGGCTAACCAGGGACGCCAATTTCCGCCTAAACTGGATGTTCGCTAAGAAGAGACATATTGTACACGATAAATACAATACAAGCGAGAAATTGTCGTATCTGATTAGCCTGTGCGGACTGTCCATGCGAATCTGGGACGACACTGTACGCACATGCATTAAGCCCAGTTTTCCCAGAACGCGGCTCATATAATCTCTCTGTTGGTCGGTCGCCCCGCATACAATGTTAATTGTTTATGGAGCTTACTACCAATACTACTTCCATATTTTTAGCGTTTGATTTCATACTTCATATACATCATCACAATGATGCGAAGATGTGCAATACATAATATTTACTTGCACGTGTGAGTGCGTAAATCAATTTTAGTTATCGCGTCAAGATATTGTGACTCGCAGTTCGTCACATATATACGTGTTATCTAATACTAGTCAAATGTCAGCGTCGTTGCTATATTCAGTTTTTGTTTTTAGTAATATGATATCTACATAGCGTGTGTTTAGCCCACCTGTAACCTACATTTGATCAGCAGTCTTAAAATAGCGTTATCAATGTTTAATATTACTTACGTTATCGCCATGGGTAGCAAAGTCAACGATTGTATTAAATTTATAACAGTTTGCAAATCATGATATATCTAGATATTTAAGTTAAATCGCATGTTTTGGTTTCATTCGCACGATTTGGTTTCATTCAAGATTTCGTCCTTAGTTGTTTCAATGAGGTCGTCAACGTCTCAGCTTCGCTTATTTGACATAATGAAAAGCATTGATTATTAATGTCTCTTGAAAAATCAACCGAAATCATTCGGCCAAGAACAATATGTATTCATATTATTTTTTGAAAACAAGTAAATTTGATATTTTGGTTGATTGTTTATGCTCGTCACGACGTTCAAAAACATTTTCTGAAAATGATTATTTCTTTATTTCTTGTCGTTTTCAGAGACCCAAAAGGCATACTTGGCATTTTGTAACGTTGACGCGTATGCTGCTAAAATGATGTCATAGCTATTATTTTGTAAATGAGGAATATTCGTTCGAAATTGTATTTGTTCGAAATACTATAGTATGTAATACTTTGCGAGTGTCCCCATATTCATGTACATAATTGTTTCATGCTCCTAACCGTAAATGAATCAATTAAGTGCGGTAAAAATACGCCATTTTAAATCATAACATTTCATAACACACTAGATCAATTATTTATTTAAAAAAAATCTGTTTAAAAAAAAATAAAAATGGAATATTAGCGATCATGGAATATGCAGTAAAAATTGCACTTAAATTATATTGTTCATATACAAACACAATATTCTTAACCATGTGAACGATAAAAAGTACAGATTAAGGTTTATCCTAAAAAGTTTTGGAAATTTTATTATAAGAGCGGTTTAATAATATCGCTTCTTACAACCATTATAGCGGAGCTATAATGTTTAATGTGTAACCACGATGGCCTTGACGGTAGATCGTTTACCGGTCATGGACACATGTGTTCACTTAAAGAAATGACCTATTTTACGTACTTTTTCAAATAACTCGAAGCACGCCGTCTTGACATGCTTTTATAACTTGTAAACAATAACGGTTTATCATGTAGTGGTATCCATATCGGATTTGCAAACAACCCAAGGCCAAAACTTAGTAATTCTTACCATTCCGATAGTAGGCCTTATCGCAATGTAAGCCTTAATGCGTAAATAAGTTGTTTGTTTCCGCTTACCCTACCGACCCTACTTTTTACGCGCCGACCCGTAATTTGACTGTTGTGTTGCAGGTTGAGTCTTCGGTCATTTTTGCGAAATTCCCTACCGGGTAAATTACTTTAAATTTTGCGATATGTTTGCTTCATGCGATCATATAAACTAAATTAACTTGAAATTAACTGAAGCTAATTCACTTAAGACTATTAAAATACAAAATAATGATAAATAACGATGATTTCTGCAAGGTAATGCATTTTCTTATTAAACTGGGAATTAATTATTAAGAACGTAAACGAAGAAAACAAGTTCAGCCGACCGATACCTACCCCAAAATTGTGTCGATGTTAGTGGAAACTTGTTTTTTTCTTTTTTTGCCACACACACATTTGCCGTTAGAGTAATATGAGTGCGTCACCATTATGTGAGCTATATCTTAGTCTAGTTCGCAAAAATATGTCGTAAAAGTAAGGTAAAAGAATGATACTTTAGAAAGTGTGTGGGGGGGAACAGATAAGTGACACTTTTTTAGATTGAACGTTTTATAAAGTAGTCTGTTTAAACGCTTCTAAAAGCTATCCTTAATATGAGCCTTGCTCTATGAAAAAGTGGGTAAATGTAATCCGCACAGGCTAATCTGGAATGTAGTCCACACAGGCTAATCAGGAATGTAGTCCACACAGGCTAATCAGGAATGTAGTCCACACAGGCTAATCAGGGACAAAACTTTCCGCCTTTGTGCTATTTTCGTTTAAAGGAAGTCCCTTCTTAGCGCAAGTCCAGTTTAGTCTGTGACGACACTTTACGCACATGCATTAAGCCCCGTTTTCCTAGAGCGAGGCTCGTATCAAATTCCCGTAAAATATCTCTTCAGGTGAGTTTTTGGACATTTTGGCTGTCTCGTGCGACAGCTTTGATGCCGATACAAATGAGAAGATCGGTCGACAGCAAGGACAGAAAAGTCATCTGATTAGCCTGCGATCCGTGCGAAGACTGTGCGCTGATTATAAGGTAATACGCGGATGATAAACAATAATGTATCGATGAGCAGGCGGAGACTGTGCACATATTATAAGGTCCACGGATGATAATCAATAAATTATGGATAAGGCTCTGATCTGTGCGAAGACTGTGCGCCGATAATAAAGTAATGCACCGATGATAATAGTTTTTCGATAATAATTTATAATTTAATCGCTGAATTTATAAGCTCTCTCTGTACGATGGTCAAACAGTGTTTTGTAGGTCATGTATTTATGATAAGCAACTAGATGTTGATTATCCTTCAATTTGTACGATGGTTGTGACCAGGTTTTACGATCATATATTGCTGATAAGCCTTTCGGCTATTGACAAGACTCCGATCTGCATTATTACAGGTAATTACTCTATTTTTTCGGACATTCTTAATTTTCGGACACCCTCTTTTTTAGCAAACATAATTATTTTTCGTGACTCTCAATTTTCGGACATACGGGTGTCGTCCATAATTAATGTCTCTTAATTTTCGGACATTAGATTTACAGCGCTATTCTACAGACTAGGGCCCTATTTTCGCTTATCTTGTGACACTTCGATCATGTTTGTTTTTTAACAACCGGATTAAAATCATTAAACCTGGCAGATGCATGCCTGAGGTCAATGGTTTATTACATTCGCGTAATTGGGTAAAACACCATGCTACAGCTAGGAAGGAAGCATAATCTGTTATGTTCTTACCTTTTGTTCTATATCATTTTAGACAATGTGAAGTTGTATTGATTTTGTTGAGCAGAGAAAGAAGAATAAATCACAATAAAATAATTGTAGATTGATTTATTGCTTTTATTTCAATATACGTTTCGGCCGTCTTAATTTGTGTCTCTCAATTTTTGGAGACCTGTAATTTTGGATATTTTTCGTATCTAAATTTTCGGACACGAAGAAAAAAATAATTAAGTGTCCGAAAACGTAGAGTAATTACGACATTATGCGCTGGTTTAAAGATCATGCATTGATAATATGCATTCAAAATCTGCAATCTTTACGTTTGGCATTATTAGAATGTTTGTGCAGGTGGCATTCAAACTGAACACAGTTGTGAACACGTTTCAAATTTTCCAATCTTTGCGGACGTCTTTATAATAATGTTTTTGCAGGTGGCATTTAAACTGAACACAGTTGTGAACACGTTTCAAAATCTTAAATCTTTGCGAACGTCTTTATAATTATGTTTTTGCAGGTGGCATACAAACTGAACACAGTTGTAAAACATTTTTCAAAATCTTCAGTCCTTGCGGACGTGTTTATAGTTATGTTTTTGCAGGTGGCATTCAAACTGAACACAGTTGTGAACACGCACAACAAGGATGAGAACATGGTGGAGGAAATAATGCAACTGAATCCGTGCAGGTGGAAGGTAGCGTTACGTAGTGGCATTTATTTATTACACCTTATGTTTAATTATCTGAAAATTTCCTGTTAAATTAACGCATTTTACTATGTTTTTGACATTATGACATACTTACGTTTGGTGCTTTTATGTATATTTAGATAGGTACGTTTTGTATTAAGAGAGATGGTAAACGCCAGACTGCCGGGGATACATAATTCGCAATGTCTTTTTGTCAAACGGTCCAATTTGGTCTCGTATGTATCATGTTGATTAGAAAAATGTTTGGGCTTTGAAAGCGTCGAGTTGTGTGCGGTATAATTCAATCGCATTACGCTACAGTAGGTTTGCATAGAACATGCAACGGGTGACATGTGGGTCGAGTTGTCATTCTGCTTAAAACCTCGATAACGAAGTGGTGTATTTTTATGAAAATTTATTTATGTGTCAAGACTTCGTCCAAGGCCGCTCCATTGTTTCTGTTATCAGAATATCAGTACACCAAGAAGCGTAGCGTATGTGAGATAACTTGCGATGATGTTTACACATAACCTATCTCAATACATTGCTTCCGATTATATAAAATGTAAATGGGTATAAAGGTTATCTATCTGAAAATAGGCATACGTTTTCCGCTTAATATTAGATTTGATAAATACTTAGGTATCTCCATTAAATTTAATCGGTAATTTAATGATAACTTATAAAGACCTCGCTTGGGATTGGGTTTTTAAGGTGGGTGGATTGAAGGTTTAGGTAACCATCATTAAAAAAGACAAAGAACACAAGTTTCCACGCAAAAGTTAGAGAAAAAATAAACTTACTTTATGAAATGTCATGCATGTAGATTTTTAAACATGACCTCTCTTTGATTATCATATGTCACGAGTAATGTTTCTGAAATAAGGAATACGGTTTCTGCTTAGCATAAAACATTCACATAATTTAGCATTTTTGTTAATGCTACTGTTTCCTGTTTACACCTGCGTAGCTAGCAAAAAACATTTATCTACCTGTCATCATTGACTCAACTTGTTGCTGAATCTTAACTTTACTGGGTGCTGAATCTTTGCAATAAATGTGATCAAGTGATACAATAAAGACTAATTATGTCGTTTTCGTATTCCCCAGGTATTTCAGTGCCTCCTGATAGACGGTGAAAACACCGGTCCGGATGCACTAAGACGGGCAGAATCCTTTGTCATCACCAATGCTGAGTTTGACGAATTTCTCCGAAGACACAAGGATGTCGAATACCTGGTGCCAGAATCTAACGAAAAGGTGCGCGCGTTATGTTTGGTTGGTTCGTATTGTTATATTCGCCCTAACGCGGTCTGTGAACCGGAACCACGCTTTTCATGAACACATTACCTGGATTAAGTGGTTAACCAGTACAAAAAAACAACAGTTTCTCACAACTGCCTGGCTTAAATCAGTGTAAGAGGGGGGGGGGGGGGGGGGGGGTAGAGACTGTACAATTTGTTCGAAACAAATCCCCGTACAACTGACCAGTCGGCAAATACGCGATCGCTCCGCCCACTAAGTTGTGCTTTCATAAAAACGCTTATTCCATTACTCCGTCAGTCTTTGTTTGTCGGACCATGTGGCCGCAATAAACGAAATCTGATTGAATATTACCTGAGTTTGATTGAAACCAGGCGAGTGGCCAATTAATGTGGACGGACTGGGATTCGAGCTTACAGAGTCCGTATTCACAGTGATGGCCACGATATTTTATAACGTTGAGCGTATAGTACTACTTTACGTTACTGCTTCACATTAGTTCTTACTCTGTTCGGCTTTTGCTTACATGTTTATATGTTTTTGTTTCAGATGCAGAAATCGTACCTGATCCTTGACGAATATGTAAGTTTATCAAATTCAACCTGACCCATATAAATTTACGTTTTGGTACACAGCAGAGAGACAATGTTGCTCAAGTTGTTTCGTTCTTTACAAGACAAAACTCGGCAAACGACTGATCAGTATCGCCTGTTACATTGCTTTACAAGAGTAATCAATTATTTGGTAGTATATGTAGAATATGTCTGATAATGCAGTTTATATAAATACCGACGTGTGTAGGCCGACAACCCTTATGCACGTGTTCGTAATCAAAATGGCATCATAAAATGTATGTTTATGAGACAATGGTTTTCTCATAGTATTTTACAGATAGCTAACATAAATGCATATAAGCCTCGCTCTGCGAAAAAGGGGCTTAATGCATGTGCGTAATGTTTTGTCCCAGATTATCCTGTGCAGTCCGCGGGGACGCCACTTTCCGCCTAAACTGGATTTTCGCAACAAAGATACTTCCTTTAAATGAAATATACCAATATTAGCGGAAAGTGTCGTCAATTTTAAGCGTGTGCGGACTGCACAGTTTGATCTGGGATGACACTGTGAGCACAAAAATTAAACCTCGTTTTCTCAGAGCGCCCCTCATTTTTTTCCACAGATGCGGTTTTTGGACTGCACGAAGGGTGCAAAAGAACACTCGAGATCTGTTCTGGACGTAGGCGTGGAGAATGCGCTCAATTTCAGCGGCTTCGACGAGAAAATGTTCTTCAAGAGGGGAGGCAAATACGTCTGGAGTAAAGCCGATATGCAGCTGGATTGGTAGCCTCCCTTTTAGAGAAAACAATTACCTTGGCAAATTTTAGTGTTTTGTTTTAATGTGATATTGGATATATATGAGCATTTCGGCAGCTAATCATTATTTTTTGACCGGATAAGGCGTGTTGATAAGGCCCAGAAATTTTAATTGAAAGGAAACGCGGGACTAAAGTCTTATATCAGGTTTCAGAGGTATTCATGGGCATTACATAATAACATACACGCACAGGATTTCAAATGTTTGATAATCAAAAACATACATTATATAACGACTTAACACGAAAAGCAGAGAAGTTATGTTTAGTTGGGAACGAATATTCCAATATTAGAAAACAAACAGAATATTTGAATCCAAAATTTCGATTTGGATATTCGCGATTTCACGAAATTAATTGATGTTCTTTTTTAAAACAGAAGTTTGTACAAAAACAGTATTGTGCTGACGACTGCCATGTATTAATCCGTGACAATATTGTTTGATTTTTTATCAATCATGTTCATGTGTTTGAATTTTTATACTTTGTACTTGATTATTATTGCCAGTGTTTTACTCGTCTTTTTCGCATAAATCTCGACTTTTATTTTTTTTAGATATATTTTAATTTATAAATATCGGTTGTTTTATTTAAAAAATAATAAATACAGTGTATGCGTTTTTTTTTCTTATATTATAGAAGATTTGTTTTTGTTGTGCTTTTTTCTGATTTGCATCATCACATGTACAGCAGTAATACCATCGTCATAATCAACGCCATTATCACCACTACCATTATCACCACCACCTTTGTCCGGTTTGTTAAAAACATGGCAGGTGGAGAGCGGACCAGATTTCCTCAAATGGCTAGGGGTGGATCTAATATTGTCGGTGCGTTGGAGCTATGATCTTATTACATCACAATTTGAAGTAACTAATGCTATATTTTAAAATCGTAAACATTGCATAAGTCAGAGATATGACTCTGGTGTCATCTCTCTAGGCACTATTTAAATTGATCACGCGAGTCTTAAACCCATGTAAAATTCAATTATTAGTACCGACACATCATAGAGACAATCGTGCACAACAATGCCATTGTATAATTAACATACTCCTGTTTCCATATTTTAAAAATGGCGTCTTTTTGGTAGTTTTTCTGCTTAGCTTTTTGCGTCGGCCTATCTTTACAACTATCAGAGTATGAGGTTGTTACTTCATAAGCAGATATAAGCTCGAATTAATGGGCATTTCATTGCTTATCATTTTCCAGTTGTTAAGGAATCGCTTTGTGTGGCCGACCATTTGAGTTTTCGTACGTACCTTCTCAGTTTTTTTTAGCTTGTACGAATTTATAATCGTTCTAAGCTGTATGAAGTTTCCCCTTAAATATGACTACGTTAGGTGTTAATATATTGACAATATTTAATTAAAATATGACTACGTTAGGTGTTAATATATTGACAATATTTAATTAAAATATGACTACGTTAGGTGTTAATATATTGACAATATTTAATTAAAATATGACTACGTTAGGTGTTAATATATTGACAATATATAATTAAAATATGACTGCGTTAGGTGTTTATATATTGACAATATTTAATTAAAATATGACTACGTTAGGTGTAAATATATTGACAATATTTAATTAAAATATGACTACGTTAGGTGTTAATATATTGACAATATATAATTAAAATATGACTACGTTAGGTGTTAATATATTGACAATATATAACTAAAATATGACAACGTTAGGTGTTAATATATTGACAATATATAATTAAAATATGACTACGTTAGGTGTTAATATATTGACAATATTTAATTAAAATATGACTACGTTAGGTGTTAATATATTGACAATATTTAATTAAAATATGACTACGTTAGGTGTTAATATATTGACAAAAATTAACAAGCAGATAAAGGGTAAATAACTAGAAAAAAAGTAGACATACCTTCGATTAACCGGTTTATTTTTCAATCAATGCCGCTTTACACTTTATTATTCAGTTTATTCTTACAATCCCTTGCAAGACGGTTACATTACATGCTAGAGCAGAACAACAGCTATGCTTTGTTTTGCTTATGGTTCGTGTTCTATAGTGTAGTAAGAGTAAGAGTAGTGGTTAGGTACAATACTTTCTCTCGTAACAGAGTTTCTGATGTTTTATTGGTTGCTATAGCGAATGCGTATTTACTAGTATATAGTAAATTAAATAATCAAATCCGAAGTAGTTCAATGAACAAAAACACTACGATACGATAATGCATTACATGCTTTAATGGTACTTACAATGAATAACGACTGGGATACACAAATAAAACATGTGAATATGTTCCACTCAATAGATACACA